>NC_073383.1:3899904-3994904 GCF_028641065.1 Leucoraja erinaceus
GATTGAACCTATATATCAACGGCGAGTGTGTGGAGAGGGTCAACACCTTCCGGTTTCTCGGCGTCCTCATCTCCGCTGATATTTCCTGGACAGACAACACGACAGCGGTCATCAAGAAGGCTCAGCAGCGGCTGCACTTCCTGAGGGTTCTCAGGAAGCACAACCTGGACTCCAACCTGCTGCTGACCTTCTACCGCTCTCCATCGAGAGCCTGCTGCCATACTGCATTACAGCATGGTACGGCAGCTGCACCATGGCAGACAGGGAGAGGCTTCAGAGGGTAGTTAGGGCAGCACAGAAGATCATTGGCTGCCCTCTCCCCTCCCTGATGGATACTTATACCTCCCGCTGCATTAGCAGGGCAAAGAATATCATCAAGGACAGCTCCCATCCTGCGTTTGGACTGTTCGAACTGCTGCCCTCTGGAAGGCGCTATAGGTGCATCAAATCTAGGACAAATACTCAGGAATAGTTGTTTTCCGAAAGTCATAACTACTCTTAATTCACACATGCACTGACTTCACAGCCCAACACCCGGACTTCCATCTATTCTATCCACGTACTGAAATTTGGAACTGTAATGTGTATTGTAACTGTAATTTTTAATATTTAAATTTTTATTTTTTTATTTAAAAAAAAATATTTAATATAATCTTTAAACATCTGCCTAAGAATACTGCCTATTCATCCTTCACCATTTTGCCTTTATTGATATGTATATAGCGCCGCAGAATCGTGCACCTATCCCCCCCCCCTTTTGTTTTGTTTTCTGTTTCTTGTTTTTTGTACTAAATTGTATGTATGCACTGAGTACGAGCTGCTTTTAATCTCATTGTACATTTATAGTGACAATAAATGGCATATCTATATCTATATCTATCTAGAAGAAGCCTCGACCACACGGAAACCATTTTCGACCATTAGGGAGAGTGACCAAAACCTCCGGTGACCTCATGGAAACCTTGGGTCGCGGGCAAGGTCACCAGAGGTTTCCGTTCAGGTTTCCTAAGTGGGACAGGGGCATAGGGCTGAAACTGTACTGCTGCACAACCATGCTTCCCCTGGTCAATCTGTGGAATTCTTCACCACAGAAGGCTGTGCAGGCCAAGTGAATGGATATTTTTAAGGCAGAGATAGATAGATTCAGGATTTGGTCCCCTTAATAAAGGATAACATGAGAGGAGGTCCAGAGAAGATTTCCCAGGCTGAGTCCTGGGATTAGAGATAGATAGATTCTGATTAGTACGGGTGTCAGGGATTATGGGGAGAAGGCAGGAGGATGGGGTGAGGAGAGAGAGATAGATCAGCCAGGATTGAATGACGGAGCAGACTTGATTGGCTGAATGGCCTTGTTCTGCTCCTATGACATGACCTTATGACCAATGGGCAATACATGCGACCTGGTCAATGATATCTACATCCTAGAAATGAATTAAAAAGACCTATTTTCAACAGTCAGTCCCGAGACACAGTTTGTGATGAATCGTGGGAATGCTGTTTCTCTCTCCATAGATACAATCTGACCTACTGTCTTGTGTTGATTATTATTTAGATTGTAAAGTCTCCCCTGAAGTTGGGAAAGAGTTCGAGAAGACGAGAGACGATGAGGAAGCAAATTATCGAGCCAAGTGACTAAAACGTCAGTAACAGCTGAAAGGAAATGGGACATGCAAAGGAGACTAAAGTTGGAGGACCTTGAGGAATTAAAGGCCTGGGGAAAGGGTCGATGCAGAAATTCTGTTGTAAATTAATAAAAGAATGTTCTATCTTATTTCCTGAAGCAAAGCCTATAAATACTATAATGAAAGAAAAGCACCACGTTTAGTGGGAGGATTACATTCTGAAGCAGATAATTCTGGAAACAGTGTGGACAATCTCTGCAGAGAAATCAGAATGGCTAACATGTGTAGGATGGAACTGCGGACGCTGGTTTAAACCAAAGATAGGCACAAAATGCTTGAGTAACTCAGTGGGACAAGCGGCATCTCTGGAGAGAAAGAACGGGTGACGACCCAAAACGTCACCTAATCCTTCTTTAGTTTAGTGTAGTTTAATTTAGAGATACAGCGCGGAAAATGTCCCTTCGACCCATCAGGACCGCTCCGACCAGCGATCCCCACATATTAACACTTTGGGACAATTTTTAAATTTACCAATTGACCTACATATCTGTACGTCTTTGGAGTGTGGGAGGAAACTGAAGATCCCGGAGAAAACCCACGCAGGTCACGGAGAGAATGGACAAACTCTGTACATTCTCTCTGGATGTCCCGCTGAGTTACTCCAGCATTTTGTGTCTAGAATGGCTAACAGTTTAGTAGGAGATCCTACAACACTTGTAAAGCCTTATCACAATTAGAAAACAAAGATATTGATGCACCGCACTGACATCAGAGTAAGACGGCAATAGTGAGTAAATTGTCCCAAAAGCTGAAGTATTACATGCAGTAGAGAGAAATAAGAGGAAACGTCTAAGGACAGAGTTTAAGGCGGAGATGGATTGATTCTTGATTAGTACGGGTGTCAGGGGTTATGGGGAGACCATGTAGGAGAATGTGGTTAGGAGGAGAGATAGATCAGCCATAATTGAATGGCAGAGTAGGCATGATGGGCCAAATGGTCTAATTCTGCTCCTATCCCTAATGACCTTATCTTACGAGAGGAAACCACCGAGAAAATAAAAACATTTGTAGTATTGCAGAGAAAGAAAATATGTGCTTGCTATTTTCCATCAATTCCAAGATGACATTGTGCAGATGAAAACATTTAAATTAATTATTCTTTCACTTTTTAATCTACTGGAGGGTTCCAGACTGTCTGCTCTTTAAAAGGGAAGATACATCTGTAGTCCTTGGCTAGTGTGTCTATTATTTGAACACTGAAATGAGAGTTCCAGATTTCTATCTGAAATAAATATATGTATCATTTACTGCCCTTTAGAATAGAAAGGGCAGTAAACATAACATATCACGTCAAAATACATTTCACATAACATATCACTTCAAGAATCTAGATCAAAAATGTGGAACCAAAACGTCTACTGATTTTTTGGAAACTTTGGGATATTTTTCACCTCATTACTTCAAGGAGAGAGGGTAAGATTCAAGATGAACCTGAGGGGCAACTTTTTCACTCAGATGGTGATGGGTATGTGGAATACATTAGTAGAGTGAAGGCAGGGACTAGAACACCATTTAAATGGCACTTGGACAGGTGCATGGATAGGAAAGGTTTCGAAGGATTTGGACTATACACGGGCAAATGGGACTAGCTTAGATGTTTCATCTGGGTCTGCATGGACGAGTTGGGCCAAAGGGCCTGTTTCTGTGCTGTGTGCCTCTATGGCTGTTAGTCAAATCAGGGCAGGACCTTCACAGTGAATAGAAAGGCCCTGGAGAGGGTTGCAGAACAGAAGGATCCAGGAGATGAGAAGAACTTTTTTCACACAGAGAGTGGTGAATCTCTGGAACTCTCTGCCACAGAGGGTAGTTGAGGCCAGTTCATTGGCTATATTTAAGAGGGAGTTAGATGTGGCCCTTGTGGCTAAGGGGATCAGGGGGTATGGAGAGAAGGCAGGTACAGGATGCTGAGTTGGATGATCAGCCATGATCATATTAAATGGCAGTGCAGGCTCGAAGGGCTGAATGGCCTACTCCTGCACCTAATTTCTATGTTTCTATGTTTCTATGAACGCAGGTGCATATTTCCCAGAAATTCACTTCCCTGCTAGATGGGGTGATCAAAAAGGTTTTTGGTACATTGGCCTTCATCAGTCAGGATACTGAGTACAGAAATGTGGATATTATGTGACAATTGTACAAGACGTTGGTGAGGCATCACTTAGAGTCTTTTGTTTAGGAAATAACTGCAGATGCTGGAAAAATCGAAGGGAGCCAAAATTGCTGGAGAAACTCAGCGGGTGAGGCAGCATCTATGGAGAAAAGGAATAGGTGACATTTCGAGTTGAGACCCCTATTCAGTCTTAGAGTATTTTGTTCAGTTTTGGTCACCCCCCCTATAGGAAGAATGTTGTTAAGCGGGAATGAGTGCAGAGAAGATTTCTAAGGATGGTGCCAGGACTGAGGGCCTGAGCTATAGGGAGAGGCTGTGCAACCAAGGACTCTATTGAGAGTGCGGGAGGCTGAGGTGTGATCTTGTAGAGGTGCATAAGATCACAAGGAGAATAGATAGGGTGAATGCACAGAGTAGGGGAATCAAGAAGCAGAGGACAGGTTTAATGTGAGAGGGGAAAGATTTAATAGGAACCTGAGGGGTAATTTTTTCACAGAGGGTGGTGCATATATGGTACGAGCTTCCAGAGGAGGTAGTGGAGGCAGGTACTATAACACAATTTAAAAAGACATTTGGACAGATACATGGATAGGAAAGGTTTAGAGGGATATGAGAGAAACATGGGCAGGGGGGACCAACGTAGATGGGGCATTTTGGTCAGCATTGGCCTGTTGGGCTGAGGGGCCTGTTTATGTGTTGTATGACTCTAGTCTCCATGGCTGCTTATCGACTGGGTAATACAAAGAAACATGGAAAATAGGTGCAGGAGTAGGCCATTTGGCGCTTTGAGCCAGCACTGCCATTCAATATGATCATGGCTGATCATCCAAAATCAGTACCCCGTTCCTGCTTTCTCCCCATATCCCGTGATTCCCTTAGCCCTAAGAGCTAAATCTAACTCACTCTTGAAAATGTCCAGTGAATTGGCCTCCACTGCCTTCAGTGGCAGAGAATTCCACAGATTCACAACTCTCCGGGTGAAAAAGGTTTTCCTCATCTCTGTCCTAAATGGCCTATCCCTTATTCTTAAACTGTGACCCCTGGTTCTGGACTCCCCCAACGTGGGGAACATGTTTCCTGCTGGTATCAATGTGGAATCAAGGGATATGGGGAGAAAGCGGGAACGGGGTACTGATTTTGGATGATCAGCAATCATCATTATTGAATGGCAGTGCTGGCTTGAAGGGCCGAATGGCCTACGCCTGCACCTATTTTCTGTTTCTAATAGTTTTCATGAATGCAGAAAAAATAAATCTTCCATAGTGCATACCTACACAATATCGCTGGACATAGAAACATAGAAATTAGGTGCAGGAGTAGGCCATTCGGCCCTTCGAGCCTGCACCGCCATTTAATATGATCATGGCTGACATACTTCAGGTTCCATATACATCTTTGTAGAGATACATATTAATTGTAAGCAAAGTTATGCCCCTGTCCCATTTAGGAAACCTGAACGGAAACCTCTGGAAACTTTGCACCCCACCCAAGGTTTCCGTGCGGTTCCCAGAGGTTGCAGGTGGTTGCCAGAGGTTGCAGGTAGTGGAAACAGGTAGGGAGACTGACGAAAACCTCCAGGAACCGCACGGAAACCTTGGGTGGGGCACAACATCTCCAGAGGTTTCCGTTCAGGTTTCCTAAGTGGGGCAGGGGCATTAAGAACTCCACAAGTGGAATGTTTTTTCTCAATGTTTAAGAAGGAACTGTCGATACTGGAAAAATCAAAGGTAGACAAAAAATGCTGGAGAATTTTACATCAAATTTAGAGAGGCTAAAAAGATAGCAAAGTAGCAGAACTATTTTTTTTCTCCGATGGGGAAAAGAAGGAAACACTTTATTAGAAGATTGTTGAAAGAACAATTCAAAATTGCGAAACTGATAGAATGGGGGTCTGGACACAAAATGCTGGAGTAACTCAGTGGGACAGTCAGCATCTCTGGAGAGAAGGAATGGGTGATGTTTGGGGTCGCGACCCTTCTTCAGATAGAATGGGGAGATTTAGAATAGAGAGAGTGAGATGAATTGCAACAGTCACCCTTTTTTAATCGCCTGAAAGAAGGAAGATTGCAACCCAAAAGTTTATGTTTGAGGTTCTGGAGAAAAGGAAAAGATCGCAATGAAAAAATTGTACTTTTTGTTGTTCCGAAGGATGTAGAGAGGAAATGTAGGAGAACGGACAGTAGAAATTGGGAGCCTGGTGTGGCCAAGCAGATCCTCGGAGTAGGACAAACTAGTCAAAACTAACCTTAGATTAGTGCAAAGTTCCAATCCACACACTAGTGGGGCCATTCATTGAGTCCTAGTTCACAGGCAATGATACCGTAAGTATGTCACAAAGTTGTTACTGAGCCCATCTAGGTCCATTGATGAGATTGAATATTTAACACTAGTGTTGATTTGGGGAGTGAGAAATAATGGCGAGGTACTCTAAATGAGGCCCTGTTTTTCGACCACACCTCATTCGGGGGGTTGCATTCAAAGCTCACTGCAAACGCATTATTTTTGAAGTGCACCAGTGGTCCTCCCAACTATTTAGTTTTAGCTTAGTTTAGAGATACAGCCCAGAAACAGGCCCTTCGGCCCACCGAGTCTGTGCTGACCAGCAATCCCTGCACATTAACACACACTGGGGACAATTTTACATTTTATAGCAAGCCAGTTAACCTACAAACCCGTACGTCTTTGGAGTGTGGGAGGAAACCGAAGATCTCGGGGAAAGCACACGCAGGTCACGGGGAGAACGTACAAACTCCGCACAGACAAGTTCCCGTAGTCGGGATCGAACCCGGGTCTCTGACGCTGTAAGGCAGTAGCTCTCCCGCTACGCCATCGTGCTGCCTACTTAGCCCGTCAATTGGTCAAGGCAAGAAAGATTCATGGAAGGGGAGAGCAAGAGTAACATTACCCCATCCCCACCTCTCCCCCTCCCAATCAACAAGCCAGTGCAGCCATAAAGCTGCTTGGTGATTAATGATGGATCCACCCATTTTTCCAGCAGTGAAGAACTTCACCAGTTACCAGTGAAATCAACAAGGGCCGCAGTCATTGAAGGCCACTCTGAGGGCTCCAACTGAGGGAACATGGATGGCACTGATACCGCCCAAGGCCAAACTCTGTGACTCATATGGTTTTGTTTGCCTTGAAAGTATAAAGCACGTGGGTAAAGCACACTTACACAGACACTGGTCAAAATGCATTTCGTTGTCTCTGTACTGTACACTGACAATGACAATTAAAATTGAATCTGAATCTGAATCTGAATCTGAAATGGTCAGAAAGCATCGGAGCAGCTGTGGAAGGGAGCAGGTATTTCAGCATTTATGTCAAAATTCCTGGAAATGTCACAACTCCGTCTATCCTACAGTTATATGTTCTTCAAGAAACACAGTTCAAGAAAAATATGATTATTGTGAACTTTTAATTCTGATCACTTTTTCAAAAGACAAATACTATGAACAGAAACGATGCATTTATTATAGAAATAATTTTGTAAATGTAGTTTTTGTTATTGAGTACAAGATAGCAACATAAAGAGTATTTTTGTTTAGTTTAGTTTAGAGATACCGCGCGGGAACAGGCCCTTCGGCCCAACGAGTCCGCGCCTACTACCACACATCCCCTTAGCGCATTAACACAACCCTACACACACTAGGGACAATTTAATTACCCTACACGCCTGGATGTCTTTGGAGTGTGGGAGGAAACTAGAGATCTTGGGGAAAACCCACGCAGGTCACAGGGGGAATGTACAAACTCCGTACAGACAAGTTCCCGTAGTCAGGATCGAACCCGGGTCTCTGGTGCAGTAAAGCTGCAACTCTACCACTGCACCACCAGGCTGCAGTTTTGATCACCCTTATATCTCTAGTATTTCTTGCAATCCAAGTCAAACAACTGCACAAACAAGTAGTGACGGCAAGCAACCTGTGTTTTGAACTGGGAGCAAAGTGGGAGAGGATAATAGATGTTTGGGAAGCACTCGAATTAATGGGAATTTAAACAGAAGCCAACAACGACAGCAGGGAACTGTAAGCAGGACTTCTATAAACAAGCTCATAGCTTTAGGGATAAATCATTTCAAATGACTCAGGAAGATACTCAATGCAATAACAGATGATTCAATCAAAGGGGAAAAGTTGAGTTGGCTGACAAATGAAGACAACAGGATCATTTGTGAAAATATATAACATAAAGCATTTTGACAAACAGGAAGTAGCCAAGAAGTTTAAAGATGATGAACGATTTGAGTGTGAACAGCAGGATACAGAATACAACTTTTCTATTTACGACCAATAGTGCCAGACTCACAGTTAAAAAGGTTTAAACTAAAATAAATATATAAACTGCTTGTTTATAGGTTTGTGGTTTATGTATACTACCTCTGGAAGTGTATTAAGATGGATCATCCTACCACAACCAGAGAGCAGTGCTGAACTACTATCTATCTCTTTGGTGACCCTCGGACTTTCCTTGATCAGACTTTGCTGGCTTTACCTTGCACTAAATGTTATTCCCTTATCATGTATATATGCACTGTGAATGGCTGGATTTTAATCATATATTGTCTTTCCGATGACGGGATAGCACGCAACAAAAGCGTTCCACTGTACCTCGGTACACGTGACAATAAACTCAACTGAGCTGAAACGATGAGCAGGATCAGAATCACCTTAAGACTGATGAAGAAGTCTGATGAGGCTCACTCTTGTACTTCCTTAAGGGCCTGTCCTACTTGGGCGTTTTTTGAGCGTCATTTACGTGACATCATTTACGCGTGACGATGCATGACGCAACATCATTTACGCGCCACTTGTGCATCGTGACGCGCAGATGACGTGCACATGGCGTGCATTACGCATGCATGGCGCGTGGTGAGCCGTGGTGACGTAGGCAGTGACGCGCGGTCGCGCGCGGCACCCCAGGGTTTTGGGATTCACAATATCTTTGCGCACCACCTGCGTGACGTGTATATGACGCCCAAGTGGGACAGGCCCTTTAGTAATTCTCTTTTTGGTGGAAAATGCTCTGCAGTACCAACTTAATTTTAGAGTTGTGATTGCAGCCTTTGACTGTGACACTCTCCTTGTCCAAGTAAAATCAACTCACTGATGATGGTTAATCATGTCGTCCACGTGTCTTATTGAAGAGTTTGACTTCAACAGTTGGTACATATGACAATTATACATTGTTGACCCTTGGAATCCCTTCATGTGTATGTTGGACAACAGGATAGTGTGAGTCTCTGGACCCTCTGCCACAGAAGTAGTTGAGGCCAGTTTCCTGGCTATATTTAAGAGGAGTTCTGTGCCCTTGATGGCTAAAGGGATAGTGGGTATGGAGAGGAGGCCCCCCTGATGTAGGGGGTAGAGGAGAGATTGCAAGTTATTGGTTGATATTGGTTAGTTTGTAATTGTCATGTTTACCGAGATATGTGAAAAGGTTTTGTTTGCATGCTATTACTCAAATCGGCTAATATTATATATGGATATAATCAAGCTGTACACAAGTACAACAAGTAGAACCAAGAGAAAAATGCCAGAATGTAGAATATAGTTTGTCAGTATTTTGCATAAACAGATGGCGCAATTGGTAGAGCTACTGTTTCACACAGCGTAAGGTAAGTCTAGAGTGCAAGCATAGATATAGTCAAAGACAAAGCTCATTGTTGTTGAGGTTAGCAATGTCCACATGTATATATGGGTGGCACAGTGGTGCAGCTGTAGAACTACTGTCCCACAGCACCAGAGACCTAGCATCAGGCAGCATCTCTGGAGAAAAGGAATAGGTGGTATTTTGGGTCGAGACCCTTCATACTCCGATACTCATGGACTTCATTAACTTCACCACCAATTTCCATCCTGCACTCAGATTCACTTGGGCCATCTTCCACAATGCCCTCACTCTGTTTCTGGGTATGGGTTGATAGGTTCATTGACCTCTGTAAACAAATTGCCCTAAATGGCCTGTCCCACTTTGGCAACTTCTTTTGCGAGTGCAGGCGACTGTCATAGTCTTGTTGAATCTCCAAAAAAGTCAATGCATCAAACGCATCCTACGCCTATGTAGAAGACATCCTATGACTACGTAGGACAAGCTACGACTATCTACGACTTAATCGGCGATGCACTCGTGACAATTGGTGACCCAATAGTGGGGACTGAAGACCACCACCCTCGACTTGCAGACGACTACACACACAATCACAGAAAGCAAGCTACGACAAGCTACGACTGGCTACAACTCTATAGTCGTACGATCACCTAAAAAAAATGACGTTAGATTTATCAAACATGTTCTTTTAAATTCAGTGCATTGCTTGTTTTAATGTTAGATTTATCGAGATGTATAAAAATAAAATCCTTTTAAATGCAGTGCATTTGGTGCTTGTATCTGTTTCCTTCATCAAAATAAATGTAAAAAGTCAAACTTTAAATACAGTGCATTCCTTCCTTGCTGTGTGTTTCAATTATCTAACTATATGAGAAATGAAATATGCGATATAAGTGATGACATGAGAGACTACTATGAAAAAGAATGATATTCATGCATGGATTTGAGGTTAAGGATTCAGGGATTTCCTTTATTGGAAGAGGGCAGTGGAGGCCAAGTCACTGGATGGATTTAAGAGAGAGTTAGATAGAGCTCTAGGGGCTAGTGGAATCAAGTGATATGGGGAGAAGGCAGACACAGGTTATTGATAGGGGACGATCAGCCATGATCACAATGAATGGCTGTGCTGGCTCAAAGGGCCAAATGGCCTCCTCCTGCACATATTTTCTATGTTTCTATGTTTCTAAAACATACAAAAGTCTTATAAACAAACAAATGTTGAAAGCCGCCTGATGGGTGGTGTTGGGAGTTGTGCCCTGCACCTGTGCTGAAACCTTTCTCCTCGGAGCCATGTCTCACACCGTCTGAAAATTGCGCAATGACTGCGCACTGGAATGACAGCGCATCACGTGCTGCTGTTTACATAACTTTGTTTTTGCAATGAGCCGATGAAAATGACCAGTCAGCAAAGGCGATTAACTAAGACTACCTACAACTATCATGACTACCTACAATTACCTACAATGGCGACCCCACTACGACTAGACCTATGACTACAAAAGTATCGATTTGCTCCTTGGCGACCAATTTTTGGTCGCAGAAAAATTTCCAACATGTTGAACATTTTTCAGCGACCATACTGATGCCGCGACTAGTTCCCAGAATGCGTGAACTCCTAACGACCATGAAAGAGACTCACCAGAGGCCATGTGGCGACCATGTGGTGAGCTCAGAGTCTCCTGCCCTCACCAAAGAAGTTGCCTAAGTGGGACAGGCCCTTTAGTGTGTAGGGAGTCTATGAGAAAGTGGGATAACATGGAACTAATGTGAATGTATGATTTAATAAGTGATTGTTGTGGGTTCAGTGGGCTGAAGATTCATGCTGTATCTCTAAAAAACTAAAACAATGGAAAATAAAGATAAGATGTGGATGGGGTCATCTGGTCGACTGGTTAATGAGGGAAACCAGGTAGTCAGAAAACAAACAAAGGAACCTGTAAAAGCCGTGAAATACAGGTCACGGGTGTTAGTAAAGTCCAATGTACTCCATCCCATGTGCACTGTGGCCAATCTGCTGTGGTCTCTTGAACAGTGCTAACGAGATCTAACAAGCACCCTAACTTCTGACTGGGCACATTATACCCTTATATATTCAATAATGAATTCCACAATATCCAATCATTTGTATTGTTTTCTATCTCTAGTTTAGTTCAGTTTCGTTTAGAGATACAGCGTGAAAGAAGGGCCTTTGGCCTAAAGAGTCCGCAACGAACAGCGATCCCCGCACATCAACACTATCCTACACACACTAGGGACAATTTACATTTACACCAAGTCAATTAACCAATTAACCTACATCGGGTTTAATCATTATTTATTGGGAATATATTTATTAACAATATAGAAATGTTATAAAATTACAGATTTTCCGTCTATAAAGCATCAAAGTAGCGGGACACCAAAGTAGATACTTACTGAAGAATCACCCCTGTATGTCTTTGGAGTGTGGGAGGAAACTGAAGATCTTAGAAAAAACCCACGCGGGTCACAGTGAGAACGTACAAACTCCGTACAGACTGCATCCGTAGTTGGGATCGAACCCGGGTCTGTGGCGCTGTAAGCGCTGTAAGGCAGCAACTCTACCGCTGTGCATCCATGCTGCCTATATCTGTTCTGCCGTTGTTTATCATGCGTAATGTAATCTCAATTTTTCTCTGTTCACTGCTTACACTGACGGACATTTCCACACCGTGAAACAGCTTTCAAATGTTCCTTTGTTTTCCTCTTGTTGTTTATACATTTTAAACAACCAGAGGACAGGGATTGTCAGGAATTAGTGGCGACGATGATGATCTCAAAGAGATATTGAATATACGAGCATTTGTAACCCAATAAATGATTTGATGTCACGTAGAAATCGCTATGCTGTGCTTTGTTTGATGGTTGTTAGAGATTTGGTTTTAAGGTGACCCGTCTGTGCAAATTCAATTTTCCAGGTTATTCAATATCTCAAAAGAATAAGCAAAAAAGGAAAGTAGATGGTGTGGATTGTTAATTAGGCAAGTGTGTAGGATGGAACTGCAGAGGCTGGTTTACACCGAAGATAGGCACAAAATGCTGGAGTGACTCAGCGGGACAGGCAGCATCCCTGGAGAGAAGGAATGGGTGACGTTTGAGGTTGACACCCTTCTTCAAACTGAGAGTCAGGGGAGAGGGAAACTGGAGTTGTTGACTGGTACAAAGAGAATGTAAGGTGTGAACAGGACAGATCAAAGCCGACGACGATCAAGGAAATGGTTCATTGTAGGCTGAGGGGAAGGTGACAATGAGGCGTGCAAACAGTAAAGTTAATCAGGAGGACTGTGAAACTAGTTGGAGGACTAGGGTGGGGGAGGGATGGAGAGAGTGAAAGGAAGAGTTACTTGAAGTTAGAGAAATCAATATTCATACCACTGAGTTATAAGCTGCCGTGTTGGCATTCGTTTCGGAGGAAATAATAAATAACAGGGAAAGAAGATATAGTTGAAAGGTCTATTCTGGCTATTGAGGGAGTGCAGTGTAGGTTTACCAGGTTAATTCTAGGGATGGCAGGACTGTCATATGCTGATAGAATGGAGCAGCTGGGCTTGTACACTCTGGAGTTTAGAAGGATGAGAGGAGATCTCATTGAAACATATAAGATTGTTAAGGGTTTGGACACGCTAGAGGCAGGAAACATGTTCCCGATGTTGGGGGTGTCCAGAACCAGGGGCCACAGTTTAAGAATAAGGAGTAAGCCATTTCGAACGGAGTCGAGGAAACACTTTTTCTCACAGAGAGTGGTGAGTCTGTGGAATTCTCTGCCTCAGAGGGAGGTGGAGGCGGGTTCTCTGGATGCTTTCAAGAGTGAGCTAGATAGGGCTCTTAAAAATAGTGGAGTCAAGGGATATGGGGAGAAGGCAGGAACGGGGTACTGATTGGGGATGATCAGGCATGATCACATTGAATGGCGATGCTGGCTCAAAGGGCTGAATGGCCTACCTGCACCTATTGTCTATTGTCTATTGTCTACAAAGTATTTTCTTGCAGGATATAATGCATAAATGGATAATTATGAAAACATGTGACAAGGGAACTGCAATTCTCATAGGTGATTTTACTCTGCACATTGATTGGACTGAAGGAATGAAGGAAGAATTGTCTCGTGTGGACTGGCAAAATAGGCTTAAACATAAGCCGTAGATAAGCAATGGCATGTATGTGAAAAATATTTCATAATACTCAGCAGAATTCATCTAAAGCAGATTTAGGGACTATGAGAAAGATGACCCATCTGTAATTAAAACAAAGAAGGTCAAGGAAAATATTGCATTAAAAAAAACACAATTTCATTTTTTTTACAGTGAGAGGGGACAGATTTAAAAGTGACCCGAGGGGCAACTTTTTCCACACAGAGAGCGGAGAACAAGCTCCCAGAGATATTGATAGAGGTGGGTATAAGTATATTTAAAAGATATTTGTGCAGGTACGT
Source organism: Leucoraja erinaceus (assembly GCF_028641065.1). Lineage (NCBI taxonomy): Eukaryota > Metazoa > Chordata > Chondrichthyes > Rajiformes > Rajidae > Leucoraja > Leucoraja erinaceus. The sequence continues at coordinate 3,913,757 of NC_073383.1, forward strand.
GGATAAGAATAGGTTAGTGGGATATTCGGCCTGGACATTAGTTAGCACGAGGGAGTTGGGCAGAAGACCCTGTTCTATGCTTTGTAGTTTGATGACTCTCTCACACTATAAATGACAAAAGCTGCTGGTGGCACGGTGGTGCAAGGGCAGCACGGTGGCACAGCGGTAGAGTTGCTGCCTTACCGCGCCAGAGCCCCGGGTCTTGGGTTCGATCCTGACTTTGAGTGCTGTCTGTTCAAATTTTGTACGTTCTCCCCGTGACCTGCATGGGTTTTCTCCGGGTGCTCTGGTTTCCTCCCACAGTCCAAAGAAGTATCAGTTTGAATGTGAATTGACTTGGTATAAATGTAAATTGTCCCTAATATGCGTAGGATAGTATTAATGTGTGGAGATCGCCGGTCGGTACGAACCCGGTGGGCTGAAGGGCCTGTTTCTGCACTGTATTCGAAACTAAAGTAAACTAAACCAGAGGACCTAGTCCGTGGGTGTATACAGGATGGGAGACTGTGAAATGAAAAATGAAAAACAAGGAAATTGCAGATAATTAATACCAGCCAGTCTCATGGTGGAGAAAGCTATAAATACCATAAGGATAATAGCTGGGCCAGGTTCAAATAGGAGGAAAGAACTTGTAGCAATCTCTATAAAAAGGAATGATGTTTTAGAAAGTTTTATGGGACAGAAGGATGAAAAATTGGCAGGATCTAGTGACCTGCAGTCAACATTTTCGGAGAAAAAAATGGCTACAGAGACAGTGGAAGCATTGCTTTTTCTAAACGGAATATACCAGCTGATACCAGCTGATTGTAAAACAGAAGGTGTAATGTTCTTTTCCGAGAAGGGCAGGGGACAGTAGTCCAGTTAGCTTAACATCTATTGAGTGTATAGTCAATGAAGAAATAGGCAATCATTTGGAAAAAGCTTAATGCAAACAAACCAAATCAGTCCAGTTTTATCAAAAGGGAATCAAGATTTAAATATTTGCTAGTACTTCTACCGCTGATACGAGACAACCCGGGTCATCATAGTATGGGGGAACCTGTCTCCGACCGGAATTTTGAAAGTTCCAAAAAGGCTCCCCTCAATAAGTGGCACGTGAATGGCTCAGCAAAGGATTGCTAGGATGCCAAAATGGCTGGGAGGGCATTTGTTCAAATAGTCGAGGAACAGACTCCCGGCGGCTGTCACTCTACTCACAACGTACCTCGGTGACTGTCAATCACCACCCCCCCCCGGACACTTATTATTATTTATTCAAATCATTTGCTATGTCGCTCTTCCAGGGAGATGCTAAATGCATTTCGTTGTCTCTGTACTGTACACTGACAATGACAATTAAAATTGAATCTGAATCTGAATCTGAAGTGGAAGCATTGCTTTTTCTAAACGGACTATACCAGCTGATTGTAAAACAGAAGGTGTAATGTTCTTTTCCGAGAAGGGCAGGGGACAGTAGTCCAGTTAGCTTAACATCTATTGAGTGTATAGTCAATGAAGAAATAGGCAATCATTTGGAAAAAGTTTAATGCAAACAAACCAAATCAGTCCAGTTTTATCAAAAGGGAATCAAGATTTAAATATTTGCTAGTATTCTTTGATACACCAACCCGAGTCAATAGAGGTGAACCTGTTGGAATTTGGAGTTCCAAAAGGCATTCAATAAGTGGCACATCAACAGCTCATGGCATTGATAGGATGCACAAAATGGCTGGGGGCGTTTGTTCAAATAGACTGAAGACTGGTTATCACATTGAAGACAGAGAGATAAACTAAATACATATTTTCTCGTCAAGGTTTAAAGGAGATCGGTGGGGCAAAGATTTTACGGAGAGGATGGTGAGTGCCTGGAATGCGCTGCAGGGGGCGGTGGTTGAGGAATATATGATAGTGGAATATAGGAGACTTTTGGATAGGTGTATGAATATGCAGGGAATGGAGGGATATGTGTAGGAAGACAGTGCAGATGCTGGTTTACACTGAAGACAGACACAACATTTGGGAGTAGCTCAGCGGGACAGGCAGCATCTCTGGAGAGAAGGAATGAGTGACGTTTCAGGTCGAGTTCCTTCTTCAGAATTGGCAGGTAAGATTGGTTTTAGCAGGAGACAGTCCTTGTTCTGTACTGTTCTATGTTCTATGTTCTATGTCTTCTGACTGGAAAGACATACATTGTGGAGTCCCCCAAAAATGAGTGCTTGACCTTCAATTATTTACTATCTTTGCCAATGATTTGAAGATACAGGGAGTGCAAGACATCCATGAAGCCAATGACGTTAAAAAGGTGGGAGGGTGTGCAGCGATGTGAAGATTTCGACTCTGCAAACAAGCGACAGATAAATTGCGTTGGTGGATAAAATCTTGGCAAATGGATTTCAATGTAGGGAAATATGAGTCATGCACTTCAGCTCGAGAAATCTAAAGGGAAATTATTATCTAACTGAAAAGAGATTATAAATGAGTGCAACACAGATTTAGTTGAATCATAAATATACAGCATGCAGGTGAGGCAAATAACTAAGAAGAGAAGTTGCATATGGGCCTCTTTGCTACCGGATAGCGAAGGGCTTGGTTAGAGTGGATGTGGAAAGGATGGTTCCACCAGTGTGTCAGGGATTATGGGGAGAAGGCAGGAGAATGGGGTTAGGAGGGAGGGATAGATCAGCCATGATTGTATGGCGGAGTAGACTTGATGGGCCGAATGGCCTAATTCTGCTCCTATCACTTATGAACTTATGAAAATAGAAAAGTATTGCAACAATTGTACAAGTTCTTCTGAACACATTTGGTCCTCTTAATAAAGGATAACATGAGAGGAAGTCCAGGGAAGATTTCCTACGCTAAGTCCTGGGATTAAAGTTATTTTAGTTTAGAGATATTAGAGATATATTAGAGACTCACAAAATTCTTAAGGGGTTGGACAGGCTAGATGCAGGAAGATTGTTCCCGATGTTGGGGAAGTCTAGAACAAGGGGTCACAGTTTAAGGATAAGGGGGATATCTTTTAGGACCGAGATGAGAAAATCATTTTTCACACAGAGAGTGGTGAATCTCTGGAATTCTCTGCCTCAGAAGGTAGTTGAGGCCAATTCATTGGCTATATTTAAGAGGGAGTTAGATGTGGTCATTGTGGCTAAAGGGTATGGAGAGAAGGCAGGTACAGGATACTGAGTTGGATGATCAGCCATGATCATAATGAATGGCGGTGCAGGCTCGAAGGGCCGAATGGCCTACTCCTGCACCTATTTTCTATGTTTCTATGTTTCTATGTTTCTATGTTTCTATACAGCAAGGAAACAAGCCCTTCAGCCTACCGGGTCTGCGTCGACCAGCTATCCCCACACACTGACACTACCCTTCCCCCACCAGAGACAATTTACAATTTACAAAGCCAATTAAACTACAAACCTGTACTTCAATGTTGTGTGGGAGGAAACCTGAGATCCTAGAGAAAACCAACACAGGTCACGGAGAGAACATACAAACTCTGTACAGACAGCACCCGTAGTCAGGATCGAACCTGAATCTCTGGTGCTGTAAGGCAGCAGCTCTACCACTGCACCACCATGCCTCTACCTATTTTGTACTATCATCAACTGCAAAAGTCAGAACTGTACTGGGGAAGTGTGTAAATAAGGATTGAAAGCATGTTATTACATCAAACATTGAGAATCAGAATAATTAGATATTTTTCAGAATGGAAAGATAAAACTAGTGGAGACCTCAAGAATAAGTGCTTGACTGTTAGTGCACTGGCTAAAGGGATCTAAAATTGGCTCAGAGGAAATAGGAAGAGGGGTAGAGAAGTGGTGTCCTGCATGGACTGGTGCAAGGACTTTTGTTTTTCGAAAGATATAAGATATAAAATTCTAAAGTGGAAATAAAATGGAGATATTTCCACCTGTGGAGAGTCTCAAACAGGGAGATGAGGTTACAAGATAAAGAGCAGTAATTGAAGTATGTTGTAATTTCTTCTGTGGTGGATCTCTGGAATTCTCTATCATAGAGTTGTAGATACTAGAATCCTTGCGGTTCTAAACACAGAGGTAGAAAAAGCCCTGAGAGATTAGGGAATTGTGGATGATGCGAGCTGAAGACTGCTACATGCCATCCATGATCATTTGATGGGTCAGGACAGCATTGAGGTACCAGGTGATCTACACCTACTCCTATTTCCCTGTGTTTAAGACATGGCAACTCTTGTTGTATTCTGCAAATTTCACCCATGGCTTGAAGAGCAATCAGTCATCACTGTAAACCAAGGTTAAATGTTTGCAGAAGATAGAAAGTGTTGCAATAGTATTAGTCGGAAGAGAAACTGGAGTGAACGGAAATTAATGCAGATCCTACATTGATCATATTGCAAGACGTCCCCTGTAGTCTCCACATTATCTTTGATGTCATTGTTGATGTTGGGCCAGATCTGTCTGAAGTTGGCTTGTGCCTCTGGATTGGCTTTGTGTTGCACCACAACCAACACTTCTGCGGCTCGTAAGGCGCTGACAGAATTACAGCCTTCATCCTTCTGTGAGGCTCCAGCCAGCTCTGATTCAGAGTCTTGACCTACAAATTGAATTAAAACTTAAATAGACAATATATTAAGGAAACAGTTTTAAAAATAATAATAACACGGGACCGCACTGAGAACAAAGGTTGCTGTCCTCCAAGACCTCTGATAGTGGACAGGAAGTTCTGGGAGGCTGGGCAGTCAAGGCCATTCTGTTTTGCAGATCAGCATAGAAGGGTACGCAGATCCTCAATATGTCCATCTGTGGGGATGTGAATGTGTCTTCCTCCTCCATATGCTACGGATCACAGAGATCCCATGATGGATCTTATGGAAGAAGTAGCTTGAGCGCATCTCGTGCTCTTATATGGAGCGGACTCTGGACTTGAAAATGATCCTGAAGCAATAAGTGTGGGGTTCCTCCCTCACATCTACCCCCATGACTGCAGTAGGAGGAGTTGCTGCATCTCTGTGTGGAGTTGGCACAATTCCCTCTGGTTCTGTCTTCCTTTCCAAACATCTTTGAGGATGAAAACCTTTTGAAGTTCTCCTCTGTTGCTTCCACTTCTGCACCAGGGAGTCAATGAGAGGCTTCATGGTTCTCTAACCTGCGTGGTCCCTCTTTAGTTCCTCAGTGATCCCATGAATGCAGCATGCAAAATAATTTAAACATCTATATATTATATTACTAAAACTCTCATCTTGTTTGTTTGTTTGCGTGTGTGCGTGTTCTCCAAATTCCAACAAAGCGGTACATGATAGCGCTATAATTTTTGGCCCACCTTACGCACCATTGTCCTGTCATGTGCTGTAGCAAGTTTTGTTCAGATTGATGTTATATTTTACAAGTTATTGACATTTTAAACTTAAATGGACTTAAAACAGCATCCAACTTGTCCCTATGTGTGCGCAGTGGGCCCGGTATCCATGCATGTGCAGATTGGGCCTTTGCCGATTCTCACACGCCATGCTTTTTTTTCATGTGTACTTGCCTGGCCTCACAACGGGGACCCAATGGCTCCACGGGTAAGTTTCCTTGTTAATTCATTTTTAGTTTTAGTTTTAGAGATACAGTGTAGAAATAGGCCCCACCGAGTGCATGCCGGCCAATACACCATACACTAGTTCTATCCTGCAGACACTAAGGGACAATTTACAGAAGCCAATGAACCTACAAAGCTGCACGCCTTTGGGATGTGGGTGGAAATCGGAGCACCTGGAGAAAACCCACGTGGTCACACGATGCTTCTTTATGGTGCATCTGTAGAGGTTTGTAAGATTCACTGGGGACCTACCAAATGTCCTCAGTCTCCTCAGGCTTTACCTTGCATTATACTTTATTCCCCTATCATGTATCTGTCCACTGTAAGTGGCTCGATTGTAATCATGTATTGTCTTTCTGCTGACTGGTGAGCACGCAATAAAAGCTTTTCACTGTACCTCGGTACACGTGACAATAAACTGAACTGAAACTGAAACAGCAACACTTTGTGATGGTGGATGCCAGAGCCCTGGACACTAATCATTAAGGCAACCACCTTACTTTCCTTTGGCACCAGAATGATAGTAGTCTCTTTGAAGCAATTGTGGACCTCTTTGAAGCAATTAGTTACTCGTATATTTTCCCCATATATTCGACCTCCCAAAGAGCAAAATCTCACACTTGTTTTGTATTGTAAATAATAATGTATTAGCCAAATATGCAAACACTTTTGTAAAGATAAATGAAAAGAAAACACTGCAGATGATGCAAAACTGAAATAAAAACAAGAACATTTTGGAAAAGCTCAACAGGTCGTCTGTAGAAAGAGAACTTTTTAATAATAGAATTGCAATTAGTTGGAGGATTATTAATACTATGTTGAATTCCTGTGTCTGAATTATCAAGTCAAGTCAAGTTTATTTGTCACATACACATACGAGATGTGCAGTGTGAATTATGGTGCATTTGATGTTTCTTCCAACTGGAGCTCAGATTAATCTGTTTTTAACTAAGGAGATTTAGTTTCACCCAATGGAAAGGCATTATATTTTAGACCCCTCATCACTTTTTTAATATTGACCTTAAATGAAACTTGTATTCACTACACAACCTCGAAAAAAGTCTTGATCTCAGAATTGTGGCACGTCAGCTAGGTGAGGGTGTTGGTGAGGGAGGGTGTGTTCCTTATGGCACTTTTCTTGCGCTTTTCTTGCCCCTGTTCAGAGGACAGTGGATGAAGCTGTCTAATGGTCAAAGATGAATCTCTTAAAGATGCTCGACTTGCAAAGGCACCACCCCCTACTCTCAATTTCTCCATTTCTGCCCCATCTGCTTCCAAGATGAGGGTTTCCATTCTAGGAGTTTCAAGATGTTGTAGTGCGTGGGTCTCAAAATGAGGCAAGTAGTCTGAAGTTTGAGAAGCACTTTACTTTAATTCCTCCCGGTTCAGGGGAAGACGAAACCAGAAAAAGATGGCACCCAAACCCTGCCTTTTATACCCTCCGGCTAAGGACCGCCTCCGGACTGCACCACTCCTGTGCCGAGGGGTTCGGCAGTATAATGGCACGACCCTTAGGAGCCGCCACAATGTTCTCTTTCTTCAATGGACATGGTCCCCCCCCCCTGCTATCATAGATGGATGTCTCACCTGCATCTTCTCTGTGTCTCACAGTTCTGTTCTTGCTCCCCCTACCACCAGATGGGAAAAGGGTAGAGTTCTGCTGGTCCTCACTTTTCACCTCATCAGCCTCTGCATCCACCGTCTCATCCTCCAGCATTTCTGTCATCTCCATCATGATCCCACCACCAGTCAAAGGTTTCCATCCCCACAATTTTCTGCCTTCCACAGAGACTGCTCCCTCCACAACTACTTGGTTCACTCATCGCTTCCCACCCAAACCACCCCCTTCCCCAGGAACCTCCCCCCCTATATCTGCAGGTCATGTACTGTAACACCTGTCAAAGGTTCAAAGGTTCAAAGGTTATTTTAATGGTCACATACACCAAGGTGTAGTGAAATGCTTCTTGCCAATGCAGCACATAAAGAAAGAATACAGACATAACATTAATAAGAGATTTAAACATAAAGAATATCCCCCTACAATGGTTCCCATTATGAGGGAAGGCACTAAGTCCAGTCCCCATCCCTAGTTCACCCATAGTCGGGCCTATTGAGGCCTCCACAGTTGCCTCCACGGAGACCCGATGTTCCAGGCCGTTCTCGCCGGGTGATGTTGCTCCGTTGTCGGGAGAATCCTCACAGCGGCTTGGGACACCTGGAACGGCCGCTTACGTACTGGAGACCGCGGCTTCCAAAGCCAACAAGGCCGCGCTGGTTGGAGCTCCACTACTGGCGATCTTATCGAGAGATCCCAGGCTCCCGATGTAAAGTACAGCGCCACCGCCCGCAGCTGGCCGCTCCACAGTCCCGCAGCTCCGCGATGTTTTTCCTCGGCAGTCTTCAGCTCACCGGAGCTCCAGCGCGGCGACCCAGGCAAGGCATCGCCCGCTCCGCTCCGCAATAGCGCTCCAGCGCTGTGCCGCTGCCGAAGCCAAGGTTCTGGGCGGTCCCCGACAGGAAACGCCGCTCCAGGCCCACTGGTAGGCCGCGAGGACGGGTCGAAACTGCAGCCCGGAGAAAAGCTGCCTCTCCGACCAGGTAGGGATCCAGAAAGATAGTTTCCCCCCACCCCCCCACATAAAAAAGTCTAGACCTCCAGAACAAAAACACTTTAACTGACTAAAAATAAAAAAAAATAAAAAGAGATGCAAAGACGGATAGCTGACAGCTGACAGCGCCCCCTATATCTCTTCCCTTATCTCCATCCAGGCACCCCAGCAGGCCTTCCAGGTGAGACAGAGGTTCATGTGCACCTCATCTAACCATCGCTACTGTATGTGGTATTCCAAATGAGGCCCTCTCTACATCAGCGAGAGGGAGCATAGACTTGGCGACCATGCGCTTGTTCCACCAAGGCCTGCTGGATCTCTCGGTTGCGACCCATTTTTACTCCTCTTTCCATTCCCTTACTGACCTTTCTGTCCTGGGCCTTCTCAATGCCAGAGTGAGGCCACACTGAAACTGGAGGAACAGCACCTCATATTTTGCTTGGGCAGCTAACAAATGAATGATAAGAACATTGAAGTGTTTCTATGTATTTAAGAAGGAACTGCAGATGCTGGAAAATCGAAGGTAGACAGAAGTGCTGGAGAAACTCAGCGGGTGCAGCAGTATCTATGGAGCGAAGGAAATAGGCAACGTTTCGGGCCGAAACCCTTCTTTAGACTGATGTAGGGTGGGGGGGGGGGAGCTTGGAGGAGAAAGGAGAAAGGAAGAGGAGGAGCCAGAGGGCTGTGGGAGAGCTGAGAAGGGGAGGAGACAGCAAGGGCCTCCTCCATGGCCAGAGTGAGCACCACCGGAAACTGGAGGAGCAGCACCTCATATTCCGCTTGGGCAGTCTGCACCCTAGTGGCATAAACATTGACTTCTCTAATTTCCGGTAGCCCTTGCTGTCTCCTCCCCTTCTCAGCTCTCCCTCAGCCCTCGGGCTCCTCCTCTTCCTTTCTCCTTTCTTCTCCCCGCCCCCCCCCCCCCCACCCTACATCAGTCTGAAGAAGGGTTTTGGCCTGAAACGTTGCCTATTTCCTTCGCTCCATAGATGTTGCTGCACCCGCTGAGTTTCTCCAGCATTTTTGTCTACCTTGTTTCTATGTAGTTCTCTCATGTCCAGTCTCCATCCTTATCTACATTATAAACAGCTTCATCTCTGTATTGCTGATAATGCTTTCTCCCCTGTTCTCTTAGCCCTTTTGACCTCTCGTTTGATGATGTAATTTACATTGACTTTGATATGTTATGTTGATCATTGATTGTCAAGTGAGCTGTTGACTTTCAGTGTGAATGAAATTAAAATGAACCCTAGAACACATGATTAATTGAATGTTTACTGTACAAGGAAACAGGTTACCAGCGGGTGTTTTCAACGAGAAACAAGGTAAATTACTTATTTGGGCAGCCGGAGGAATAATATAATTGTAGGAGTGAAATGAAAGTGTGAACAAGGTGATGTTTAGAGTCTGGTACATTCTTGTCACATGGACCGAGGTACAGTGTAAACATTTTTGTTGCGTTCTATCCAGTTTGTGAAAAAACTATATATGATTACAATCAAGCCACAAACAGTGTACAGATACATGATAAATGATGTAATGTTCAGTGCAAGATAAACGGCCTGTCCCACTTTCACCATCTAATTCACAACCTCTGCCGAATTTGCCCTTGACTCATACTCGCAGCCTGATCGTCACAAGGTCATAGGAGGTCGTAGGTAGGTCGTAGGTTGGTCATGATGCTAGTCGTAGGTACTTGTGGCATCAAGTAGGTCGGGGCATTTTTCTAGCATGATGAAAAATGTCCACAAATCAAAAAGGTCGTGAATTAGGTCGTGAAAGTGGGACAGGCCCTTTAAGCCCAGTAAAGTCCATATTAAAGAGGGTCTCTAATAAGATAGATGGGAGGTCAGGACTGCTCTCTATTTGGTGGTAGGACAGTTCAGTTGCCTAATAACAGCTGGGAAGAAACTGTCCCTGAATCTGGAGGTTAGTGTATTCACACTTCTGTACCTCTTGCCTGGTGGGAGAGGGGAGAAGAGGGAGTGACCGGGGTGAGACTGGTCCTTGATTATGCTGCTGGCCTTGCCGAGGCAGCGTGAGCTGTGCCACGGAATATACTCCATCGCATCAGTGGAGGTGGAGAAATACAAGGTTTAGTTTTGTTTAGTTTAGAGATACAGCGCTGAAACAGGCCCTTCGGTCCACCGAGTCCGCACCGACCAGTAATCCCCGCATATTAACACTATCCTGCACACACCAGGGACAATTTACACTTATACCAAGCTGATTTACCTGCAAACCTGTACTTCTTTGGAGCGTGTGAGAAAAGCGAAAATCTTGGAGACAATCCACACGGTCACGGGGAGAACGTACAAACTCCGTAAAGACAGCACCCTAAAGGGCCTGTCCGACTTTCACGAGGTAATTCACAAATTCTCCCGACTTTTCCCCTGATTCAAACCTGCAGAATGTTCGTAACGAGTCCGTCGGAGTCCGTAGATGTATCGTAGTGGCTCGTTATGCCAGCCGTAGGTACCCGTGGCATCGGGTAAGTCGGGACGTTTTTTCCAGCCTGATAAAAAATGTCCACGAGTAAAAAAATGGTCGGGATGAAAGAAATAGCAACTTTTTACTCGTGAAAGTGGGACAGGCCCTTAAGCCGGGATCGAACTTGGGTCTCTGGCACTGTAAGGCAGCAACTCTACCTCTGCGTCACCGTGCCACTGAGGTGACACCTTCAAAACCAAAGATCCTCGAGGAGCAAGATAGACCACTCCTCCAAAATCCAATGGACTGACGTGTGTAGTACGTAACGGAACGTCACGGCCGCCATTTGTTTATGCCAAACGCAACATCTTTGGTAGCGGGGATGGACTCCACAATTATACAATTTGCCCTTACATCAGGTCGCAGGGAAGAGCAAAGATACTAGAGGCTCCTCTAGTATCGGGGGGACCGAGAATCAGTCCTGGATCAACTCAGGAGAGGAGCAAGGCCAGCAACATAATCAAAGACCAGTGTCACCCCGGTCACTCCCTCTTCTCCCCTCTCCCACCAGGCAAGAGGAACAAAAGTGTGAATACACTAACCTCCAGTTTCCTCCACTCCTGAGTTGATCCAGGACTGATTCTCGGTCCCCCCCGATACCAGATGAAGGTGGCCGGCACCAGGCTCTCTGTCCAGCGGGAGAGCCTCAAGCGTCAGCGCTCCCGAGGCAGCGGGCAACGCTCCTCTAGTATCTTTGGTGTAATACGTTCCAAAGATTGATCCGGTCTATCATCTTTGGTGTAATCAGTGTTGTAGGGAACAGTGTTTTATAGAGCATCCATCACTTCACATATTTAGTTACTATTATTGTAAATGTTATTAATATTATTGTAAATTGCAGCCTAATAAAATGGCGTCAACAATCACCCATGTCATACTACGCTATTTTAGCAGAGTGGCGCATCTTGCTCTGCTCTATAATCTTTGTTCAAAACCATGTGGAAAGACTGTCATCCATGTTAAACCACCACAGATGCACGATTTTGCAATGAAGTAAGTATTTTTAGTTTAGTTTTGTTTAGAGACACAGGCCCTTTGGCCCACCGAGTCCGCACCGACCAGCGATCCACACATATTAACACTATTCTAGAGAATAGTCTGGGACAATTTAAAGCATAAACCAAGCCAATTAGTTGGCTTTTAGTTGGCAATTAGTATTTTATTTTGTCAAATTCTCCCACACACCATCAAGTGCTCAGGGATTTGAGGGCAGGAGTTGATGGAACAGAGTACACAACAAGGCAGTGCACAAAATAGCATTTGATGATATCGGCTGGCTTTTCCTGCAGATCCTTTCTCTTCTCCGGAGCTCCCGCAACAACAGCTTCATCCACTGGACTGGAGGGTGGCAGCTTCGTCCGCCCAGGGCGTGCGTGGGGTTTGAACCGACCCGTTCGCGGAGCTCGGATTCGGCCGCGGGATTTACCATCACCCGGCGGGGTCACAACATCGAAAGCCTGGATCGACTCAACGCAGAGGGAGAACAAGGAGAGAAGTGGCAAGGACTTTAAGACTTTTGCCTTCCATCAGAGTAAGGAGGTGCCTGGTAGACTGACTGTGGTGGATGTTAAATCTGTGTTCATTGTGTGTTTTGTTAGTTTATTCTATGTTATGACTGCAAGGCACAAAGTCTCGCTCAGACTGAAAAGTCTGAATGACAATAAAGGATACTGTGACTTTGACACTTTTCACTCCTTGGTTGTCTGCCTGTATTCTCTCTCAAGGCTCCAGCTCCACAAGGAATGTTTCAATTAGATGTGATTGATAATTTGAAGATTTCCTAAATCCATCATATTATCTTAATCCCATGACTCTGACTTTCCACTCTGAGAATTTAACGATACTTATCCACTCCATTCTTCATTTGAAACCTGGATGGCCTTCTGAGGCTGTCAATATGTTTGCCTTTTTTTAACGACAGCGTGAATCATGATTAGTAGCAGATGCTAAAAAAGAAATGTGTTACACAAACACAAAATATCAGATAACTTGGTAGTTTAAACGTGATTTATTATTTTTAATTAGATTACCGACAAAACATTTTCAAGTCAACTTTAATTCTGCAGCTTTAAGTCTACGGGCAGCATGGTGGCACAGCGGTAGAGTTGCTGCATCATAGCGCCAGATCCAGGCTATGGGTTCTGTGTGTGCAGAGTTTGCATGTTCTTCCTGTGACCTGCGTGGGGTTTTTTCCAGGAAGCTCTGGTTTCCTCCTACACTCCCACACTCCACAGATGCACAGGTGTGTAGCTTAATTGGCTTGGTATAATTGTGAATTGTCCCTAGTGTGTGTAGAATAGTGTAAAGGGCCTGTACCACGAGCATGCGACTCCATGCGGCAAGCGCAACCTAACGTGGTCGCTAGAGCCGTACGGCCTCACTGGGCCGGTCCCACTTCGATCGCCGGAGCCGTATGGAGTTGCGCGGAGCTGGTCTCGACATCGCGCGGGGCCCCAAAAAATTGACACTGTTCAAAAATTACGCGCGGCAACAGCCAGCCAGCCCGCAGCCTCCTCGACGCCGTACGCACCGCCTCGACGGGCATACGCAGCATCTCGACGGCGCACGCATGTCTTGACGCTGTATGTCACGTGCGAACTTCCTGCGGACTTCGCTCGAACTTCACGTCATTCACTCGATCTCCGCACGGCCCCCGCTTCTGGTTTGGTCGCGCTCGCCTCATGCAGGGCGCATACTCGTGGGACAGGCCCTTTAGTGTGCGGTGACCGCTGGTCAGCGCGGATTCAGTGGGCCAAAGGGCCTGTTTACGCACTGTATCTAAGCTAAACTAGACTAAGCTAATCTACACTAAACTGAAAGCTTCTAACAGTTTGAGCTCAGGTTCTAGAGGTTAAGCTCAGGTACTAGAAACAGGCTATTTGGCCCAACTTGCCCATGCCAACCAAACTGCCCCATACTAGTCCCATCTGCCTGTATTTAGCCCACATCCCACTAAACCATCCCAGTCCATGTAACTCTCCAAATGTCTTTTGAATGTTCTCTTAGTGTCTGTCTCAAATACCTCCTCTGGCAACTCATTCCATACACCCATCACCCTCTGTGTGGAAATGTTGCCCCTAGGATTCCTATTAAATCTTTCCCCTCTCATTTTAAACCTATGTCACCAGGTCCTTGATTCCCCTACTCTGGGTAAAAAGACTCTGTGTATCGACACTAAATATTCCTGTCATGATCTCATATACCTCTATAAGATCACCCTTCATCCTCATCCTCCTAGGTATAAAATCCTAGCCTGTCCAACATCATCTTGTAGCTCAGGCCCTTAAGTCTTGGCAACATCCTCATAAATCTTTTCTGCACTCTTTCTGCACTCCCTGCATACTTTCCAGCTTAAATCTTGGTACCAAATAAGGAGATTTGGTGGGCAGATTGGAACAGTTAATCTTGGTGTTATTTTCCATCTTATCCATACGCATTTCACAATAAATGATGAGCAAAAGGACAAGAGAAAGCAGAAAGCCAGAAAAGATGGTTCTGGAGATAGACACAAAAAGCTGGAGTAGCTCAGCGGGTCGGACAGCATCTCTGGAGAAAAGGGATAGGTGACGTTTCAGGTTGAGACCCTTCTTCAGACAGAGAGCCAGGTGAAAGTGAAAAGATAGATATAGACGGTGATGTGGAGAGATATAGAACAAGTTAATGCAAAAAAAAGTAATGATGATAAAGGAAACATTGTTAGCCATGGGCTAGGTGAGAACGAGTATAGATAATGAGACTCAACAAGACAACTTTGAAACTGGTGCGATTTGGGTGGGGGAGCGATGGAAAGAGAGGGTTACTTGAATTTAGAGAAATCAATTTTCTTACCACTGGGTTGCAAGCTGCTCAAGCAAAATATGGGATGCTCTTCCTCCAATTTGCGTTTGGCCTCATTTTAACAATGGAGGGACAGCACCTCATAAGAGTGAGGCCAAATGCAAATTGGAGGAACAACATCTCATATTTCATCGTCAATATCACCGTCAAAATCTCTCGATTCCCTTTCCCCTGATTTTCAGTCTGAAGAAGGGTCTCAACCTGAAATATCACTCATTCCTTTTCCCCAGAAGATAATAATAATAATAATAATAATAATAATAATAATAATAATAATAATAATAATAATAATAATGATAATAATAATAATAATAATAATAACAATAATAATAATAACTTTATTTGTTAAGCACCTTAAAAACAACCAAAGCTGACCAAAGTGCTGTACAGAAAAAAGAAAACAAGCAAGACATCATAAAACAGGCAGAACAACAGAACATATAACTAACACGAGGCGCATAAATTACATACAAAAATCCAAACAATAAATTAAAAAACATAAAACACAAGTACGAACAACGCAGCAAAACCAAGCAAATAAAGTTAATAAACAATCAACACCTCACTGGTCTACAAAGGCCATGGAGAATAGATATGTCTTCAGGAGTGACTTAAAAACAGCTAGAGAAGGGGCCTGTTTAACGTGCAGAGGCAATTCATTCCACAATCTCGGAGCCGACACAGCAAAGGCACGGTCCCCTCTGAGCTTCCGCTTAGTCTTTGGCTCAATCAGGAGCAGCTGATCATCTGACCTGAGAGAGCGGGAGGGCGAATAAGGGTGAAGAAGATCAGATTTGTAGGACGGGGCAAGACCACTTAGGGATTTAAAAGTAAATAAAAGAGTTTTAAAACGAATCCTATACTGAATAGGCAGCCAGTGGAGAGAGGCCAAAAGGTGAGAAACATGATCATGCTTTCGTGTGCCAGTCAAGAGACGTACAGCTGCATTCTGTACCATCTGGAGACGGGCGATGGAGGACCGACTAACCCCCAGATACAGTGCATTGCAGTAATCCAGCCGGGTGGTAACAAAGGCGTGGATTACCGTCTCAAAGTTCTGCCTTGACAAAATCGGCTTTATTTTTGCCAGCTGCCTCAGATGGAAAAAAACAGATTTAACAACAGCCCTCACCTGACAGTCAAATCTAATCAGAGATGCTGCCTGTCCCACTGAGTTACTCCAGCTTTTTGCGTCTATCTGCAGTTCTCATGTAAGATAGGTGCATTAGGTACCATAGAATCGTAAAACCATAAGATAGGTGCATTAGGTACCATAGAATCGTAAAACCTAAATGACTTGCCAGCTGACTAAATGTCATTTAAGCTGGTTCCATTTGCCCATGTTAGGCCCATTTCCCTCTAATCTGTTCCTGCTCATGTACCCCTCCAAATGTATTTTACATGTTGTATTAGTACCTGCTTTAACTACCTCCTCTGGCAGCTCGTTCCATATACCCACCATCCTCTCAGTGAAAAGGTTGCCCTTCAGGTTCTTAGTGTATCTTTCCCCTCTCAATTTAAACACATGTCCTCTGATTCTTGATTCTCCTAACCTGGGTAAACGATTATGCATTCATCCTATCCATTCCCCTCATCTTTTCTTTCATCTCTAGAATATCACCCTTCTGTTCTCCAGGGAATATAGTCCTAGCTGCCCCAACCTCTCCCTATTGCTCTCGAGTCCTGGCAACATCCTAATAAATGTTCTCTGCACTCCTCCCAACTTAATCGCATCCGTAAGATATTTTTTACTTGCTCTCTGAAAAATCCATGCCCACCAAATTTCAGAGGAGAGTTGCGGGGCAGATATTTTTACACAGACAGTGGTGGGCGACTGGATCATACTTGCCTGCCCTCACAACGGGGACACAATGGCTCCGCGGGTAAGTTTAGTTCCATTTTACAAACACCTGCATGGGTCCTCTCTTCACGTTATTAACTTTAACTTAATTTTTTTTCTGTCAACGGCACAACTTTGAACATGGTAGCCACGCATGCGCAGTTTGGTGGAATATTGCGTTGGGGGAACGGGACTTCCGTGTGACAGGGACCCAACGAGTCCACCGGCCTTCTAGTATGTAGTAAAAGCCATACTGTTCTATGTAAGGTACTGGTCTATGTCCTATATTGATCTAGGTAATAAAAGTCCAGCCAGTGTCACGCAAATAATCAAGCTAATAGAGTCGCTGCCTTATAGCTTAATGCCTCCAATGACCTGGGTCCAATCCTAACGGATGTTCTGGTATTCTTTCGGATATCCAAAACTTGTGGGTTGGTTGGTTAATTGGCCACTGTAAATCTTCTCTTCTGCGCAGGTGAATGGGAGAGTTGATGGTAATGTTGGGAGACCAGAGACCAGAAGACATAGGAGCAGAATTAGGCCATTCAGCTCATCGCCTACTCTGCCATTCAATCATGGCTGATCTACTTTTCCCTCTCAACCCCATTCTCCTGCCTTCTTCCCATATCCTTTGACTCCATTACTAATCAAGAATGTATCAATCTCTGCCTTAAAAAATACTTTATATCTTGTCCTCCATATCTATCTTTGGCAATGAAAGCCACAAGTCAACACTCTCTGGCTAAATAAATTCCTCCTCATCTCCATTTTGAAGGTATATCCATTTATTCTCACTCTGTGCCCTCTGGTTCTAGACTCTTCCATTACTGGAAACCAGGCACGTGGCGTGAGTAATTACTCAGGGTAGATATTCAGTCGGCTTAAAAAAAATCTTAAAATGTGCATGCGCAGATTGTTCTCTCCGTAAGCTGTCAGTCGACTTTTATAAAGTCTTCAAAAGCCATTTCTCTTAATAAAGTACCGTATTTCCCGGCAATGAAAATGCACCCCACTGTGGAGGGAAAAACGGGAGGGGTGGGAAAAACGGGAGCACACCGGGACAAGTTGAATCAGTTGTGACCTTATTGAATGACAATACTTGTTCAAGGGACCAAATGGGGGGGGAGAGTTCCTGTCACAGCATGTGGGGCGTCTGGTCAGGGCTAAAGTTGCGGGGAGGGCAGGAGCATTGAAAAGAAGGGGGCCGGGGATTATGCCAGTAACCCACTCACTCACCGCTGCAGCGGCGCTCCAGACGCGGAGCCACCGCATTGTGGCGGGGGGGGTGAAGTAGCTCAGGTGGCTGTGAACGGCTGCTGGGATCGGACAGCGGACGCCACCTCAGCGCCTTCTGCTGGCCCGCTCACCTCTGGCAGTGCTCTCTGTCTGAACATCTCTCACCTACCGCTCGCCGGCTCCGCTCATGTCAGCCGCTTCCCGCAAATCCCTAAATTCCGACAGCCGAGTAACCTAAATTGGTCCCTTGATTGCGCTGTTGGAATTTAAGGATTTGCGGGAAGCGGCTGACATGAGTGAAGCGGCTGACACGGTGGCTCCACTCCCGGAGCGTTGCGGCAAGTGAGTTGCTGGCATGATCCACAACCCCCTCCTTCTCCCCACCTCAGCGGCGCTGTCCTTCTACAGTCGCTTGCCATCAGCTGCCGGCAATGAGGAATAGACTTGGCTAACCCTCAGTGCAACAACATCGTTCTTGATGTTGCTGTACTGAGGGATAGCCAAGTCTATCTTTCTTGGCTAACATCCTTCCTACATCACTTTCCAAGCCACATGTACATTTTTGTGCCTTATTTTTGGGTAAAAAATTGCGTCTTCATTGCTGGGAAATACGGTATTTAAAAACATATATCACCAAGAAATCTACTTACCACATCATTTGTACACAAACTCCATTCTTCTCTCTTTGTTTCTTAAGATATTCTTAAGATAATGGCAATCCATGTTTGAAAAACCCGCCAAACAGCACGTGGACTGCACAGACCTTTGTTTGGTACATGCACTGCGGATGAAAGGCACAGAGAATTATGCCTATCTAAGAGATCGATCTCTTAGGTAGGCATAATTCTCCCATGCCTTTACTATTTATATTTAATAATTCCCATTTTATAATTTTAGTCAGACTAGGCAGTGCCCACCTTGCCCACCCTGACGGCACGTGCCTGGTTGAAACATCCTTTCCATGTCCACTCTATCTCGGCCTTTCATTACCCGGTAGGTTTCAATAGATACCCTCTCATCCTTCTAAACTCCAGCAAGTACAGTCCCACCGCTTTCAAACTCTCCCCGTACATTAACCCAATAATCCCCCGGATCATTCCTGTAAACCTCCTCTGGACCCTCTCCAGTGCCGACACATCCTTCCTCAGATATGGGGCACAAAACTTCTCACAATACTCCAAATGTGATATCACCAGCGCCTGACAAAGCCTCAGCATTACACCCTTGCTTTTATATTCCAGTGACCTCGAAATGAATGCTAACATTGCACTTGCCTTCCATACCGCTGACTTAACCTTTCAGGTAGCCTGCACCAGCACTCCCAAGTTCATTTATACCTCCAACTTCTGGTTCGTCTCCCCATTTTGAAAGTAGTATACGCCTTTATTCCTTCTGCCAAAGTGTGTGACCGTGGACTTTGCTACGTATTCCATTTTCCCACTCTCCCAACATGCCCATGTTCTTCTGCAGCCTACCCCCTGCTTCCTCAACACCACCTGCCCCTCCTATCCTCGTATCTTCCGCAAACATGGCCACAAAGCCATCATTTCCATCATCCAGATCATTAACGTATAAAGTGAAATGTAGCGGACCTATCACCGACCCCTGCGGATCACCACCAGTCAACAGAGAGTATAATGGGTAAGGAAAGGGTTTAGTACAAATGGGTGGTTGATGGTCACCAAGGGCTTGGTGGGTTGAAGGGCTTGTTTCTGTGCTAAATCATTATATGATTCAAAAGCTAATGTATGCTTGGGATTGCATTCGTCTTTCTTCCCCTCAGCAAAAGCCGATAACTTTGCCCAGCATTTACCTCAGGCATTTCATTAAGGCTGTACTTTCAGAGAAGGCTCCGCTCCTTCAACATCTGCAGTAAGATGCTACAGACGTTCTCACAGTCGGTGGTAGCCCGTGCCATCTTCTTTGCTGCCGTGTGTTGGGGTAGAAGGGCGAAGGCTGCGGACGCCAACAGGATCAAAAAACTCATCAGGAAGGGCTGGCTCCGTCCTGGGGGGCGGTGTTGGGTTCATGGGAGATGGTCTTGGAGGGGAGGATGCTCCTCAAACTGCGGAGCATCCTGGACAATACAGCTCACCCCTCCATGACACACTGGTCAACCTGAGGAGCGCCTTCAGCAACAGACTGGTCCCACCAAGATGCAGCACAGAACGCCACAGGAAATTCTTCTTCCATGTGGCTATCAAACTGTACAACTCCTCCCCCTTCTGTCGTGGGGTAGATTGAGACTGACACCCCCCCCCCCCCCCCACATACCCTCACACCCCCCCCCCCCCCCCCCCCCCCCCCCCCCCCCCCCCCCCCCCCAACCAAATCTTTGCACATCCCCAATCCTTTCCACTTGTCACTTTAATTTAATATTTCTTGTATCTTGTGTTTTATGACTGTTGGCAGACAACTTTCCCTCCTGGAATAAATACAATTCTATCATATCGTATTGTATTGTATTGAGAGTGTGATGTCACTCTATAGATTTTTGTAAATATAAACTTAATATGATAGACCGATAGCCAATTGGTAATTTCTGTCCCAAGCTAGCAGAATAATTGGGTCATGTCAAACAGTGCAGCTCTATGGTCTATGTGCCGCCCACGACGATGTCTCCAGATGATCTGTATCCCTGCACCCCCCTCTGTTCATGTGTCTATCTTAATGCCTCATAAGTGCCACTGTCATGTCTGCTTCCCCCATCTCCCCAGCCCCTGCAGCACCTTCCAACCACCTACCACTCTCTCCGTAGAAAATCTGCCTGCAAATTAGAAACATAGGAACATAGAAAATAGGTGCAAGAGTAGGCCATTCGGCCCTTCGAGCCTGCACCGCCATTCAATATGATCATGGCTGATCATCCAACTCAGTATCCTGTTCCTGCCTTCTCTCCATACCACCTGATCCCTTTAGCCACAAGGGCCACATCTAACTCCCTCTTAAATATAGCCAATGAACTGGCCTCAACTACCTTCTGCGGCAGAGAATTCCAGAGACTCACCACTCTCTGTGTGAAAAAAGTTTTCCTCATCTCGGTCCTAAAAGATTTCCCCCTTATCCTTAAACTATGACCCCTTGTTCTGGACTTCCCCAACATCGGGAACAATCTAGCCTGTCCAACCCCTTAACCTCAAATTTCCCCCCTCTCAATGGCCTCTCATATTTTCCTTTTCTCACCCCGAGAAAACTGATGACCTACCCAATTTATGCCTCTCATAAGCTACCTTTAGCGGCGCTGCAATTCTGCCACTGGCCGTGTGCGCGATTTTGGCGCGTTTGAGGGGGGGGGGGGGGGGGGGCAGGGTTAAAACGGGTTTTTTTCCTGACCTGGTCTTGAATTATATTTGTTGGAGTGCAAGATGTTGCTAAAGAATTGTTCCCACAGCTGTTCTATGAGTTTAAAAAAAAAATTCACCCGACAAGTTAATCGCTGGAATGATTTTAAAATCAGCTTCTGAAGCCGCCAATGCTGGGACGGATTTTATGGAGGACCAGATAAAAGAAAGTAGTTTATTTTTATGTATAAAAGTGTTTCTTAAGATGTATTTAATTCACATTTTAAGTTGCGAAACGGTGATTTTTTTCCCCTGAAGAACCGACAGTGTATTTGCTGCCGATATGGGGGACTAAATTAACTGAACCCTAAACGTTCCAAATAGTCCCGTTCCAGAAAATCCCACTCGCAAGCTGATTTAAATGGCCATTAATTTGCAGGTATTAAGCATTAAATTCCTTCCATTTGGCCTATAAACCCATGACAATGAGATTTAAAAATTATGTTATATTCTGAATTCTTGTGTGAATGTTATTTGGACACTTAGGCTATTTAAAAATGTTAATCTATTCTTAAGAAATGGATAGATGTTTAGATCTAATAATTGAATTTTGTAATTAGCTACAATTAGGTAACTAACTAATTATATGCTTTAATTTCAAGTCATCTAAGTAAGATTGTTTCATATTTGTTTCAGAATGCTTCAATCTATAATAACTGAAAAGTTATCGGCTTTTAAATGTTCTCGATCACTGCTTTTGTGTAAAGTCAATGAAAAAGCAATAGGGAACAAGATGCCAATTTCCGAGTATGAAAATGGCCATAACCTTTTTTATACTGAAGATATGAAAGTGAATTAGGTGTCAAATTAAAGACTTGATTTTTTAAATCTCAAAATGTTGTAACATTGCTACATTATGTGCTGTTATCAGGTCACCTACAGTATTAGTCTCCAATGCACCTTGAAAACAATCCAGCTTTGTCCAATTTCTCCTTATTTAAGGGCCTGTCCCACTTACGCGACTTTTTCGGCGACTGTCGGCACCCGTCATAGGTCATGGCAGGTCGCCGAAAAATTTCAACATGTTGAAAATCCAGCGGCGACCAGAACAAGGTACGACTCTTTGGCCGACTACTCACGACCATACAGACTTCACCCCACGACATGTCACCGGGGTGTCGCCTGTATGGTCGTGAGTCGTCTACTCAGTCGCCCAAAGAGTCGCAGCGTCTTTCTGGTCACCCGCTGGATTTTCACCATGTTGAACATTTTTCGGCGACCTGCAACGACCTATGACGGGTGCCAGCAGTCGCCGAAAAAGTCACATGGACAGGCCCATTACTCTCCAATCCAGGCAATATCCTGGTGAACGAGTTCTGTTCCTTCTCCAAAGCCTCCACAGCGATTCTGTGGTGTGATGACTAGAGTTTCACACAATACTCTGAATATGGCCTGATCAGCGTATCCCACCAGCGTGCGATTGCATGCGTCTAGCGCGACCAAACGTGGTCGCTTGAGGCGTAGGGCCTCACGGGGCCGGTCCCACTTCCAACCACGGAGGCGTATGGAGTTGTGTGGGGATGGTCCTGACATCATACTCACCAATCAGCCGGGCAGGAGGTGGGCCGACTGAATTTGGACGTTGCACGGCATCGGGCGGTGACGTCATCACGCAACGGCATGCCGGGCGGTGACGTCATTGTGCAATGCCACGCCCTAGGCGTACACTGTCAAGACGCTGCATACGGCATCAAGACGCTGCGTATGGCGTCGAGACACTGCATACGACCTCAATGTGGCTGCGTATGGCGTCGAGGCGCTGCGTACGACCTCAAGACGCTGCGTATGGTGTCGAGACACTGCATACGAGCTCAATGCGGCTGCGTATGGCGTCGAGGTGTTGAGTACGACCTCAATACGGCTGCGTATGGCGTCGAGACACTGCGTACGACCACAATGCGGCTGCGGGCCGACAGGCCGTTACCGCGCGGGATTTTTGGACAGTGTCAGTTTTTCGATGTCAGGACCAGCCCTGCACAACTCCATTCGCCTCCGCCAATCGAAGTGGGACCGACCCCGCGAGGCCGTACGGCTCAAGCAACCACGTTAGGTCGCCCTTGCCACATGCAGTCGCATGCTGGTGGGACAGGCCCTTGACACAACTGCACTTTTCTACTCAATGCCCAGATGAAGGCAAGACATAAAACCCTCTTTATCACACTTTCCACTCATGTTGCCACTTTCAAGGAGCAATGGACTTCCTTTTCCAAATGTTAATCCTGCCCCTGGCTATCCCAAAGGTGAATCCTATCCTGAAGAATCTTCACCAATAATTTCCCAACCACTGATGTAAGGCAAACTGACCTTAATCCTGCTTGCCAAACACATTTTATCACCTCTAAAGGGTCTTTCCAATTTCATTACTTTCGCATCCAAAACAGTTTTTTTTAATACCGACAGCATTGTAGTTCCATCTACTAATCCAGGCCTTAAAATCAACTGCTTTAGCTGTTCTATTTCTTGCATTAGAATAAATACATTTAGGTCCGTTAATCCAACTGTTTATAGCCATAACCTATTGGACTGACTTGACCTGACCTCTACCTTCTTCTCAATATCCCCACCTGCTTACCTACTGCTCCCTTTCCACCACTTAGCCACGTAAGTTTAAACCCCTCTGAATAGCACCTGTAAAGCTTCATACAAGGATATTGGTACCCCCCTCCAGTGTAAGTGACTTCTTGCAGGGCTCACCTGCTCATACACAGACCCCAGTGTTCCTTTAATGATAGACACAAAATGCTGGAGTAACTCAGCGGGACATGCAGCATCTGCTTGCATTAGGCCCATATCACATTAAACTTACCCTATCCATGCACCTGTCCAAATATTTCTTAAACGTTATAATAGTACCTGCTTCAACTACCTCCACTGGCAGCTCATTTCATTTACCCACCACCTTTTGTGTAAAAATGTTGCCCCTCAGGTTCCGATTAAATCATTTCCCCGTCACCTTCAACCTATGTCCTCCGGTTCTTGATACCTCTACTCTGGGTAAGACTTGGTGCATTAACCTTATTTTTCCTCTCATGATTTTATACACCCAAATACCTCCAGTGCTTCAAGGAATAAAGTCCTCGCCTGCTCAACCTCTCCCTATAGCTCAGGCCCTCGAGTCTTGGCAACATCCTCATAAATCTTCTTTCCAGCTTAACAACATCTATTTTATACTATATGAGCGTGGCCAAAACTGAACAAAATACTCCAAATGTGGCCTTCCCAATGTCTTGTACAACTGTAACATGACCCCCCAACTACATTGTGTAGGAAAGAACTGCAGATGCTGGTTTCAATTGAAGATAGACACAAAATGCTGGAGTAACTCAGCGGGACAGGCAGCGTCTCTGGAGAGAAGGAATGGGCGACGTTTCGTCAAAACCTTCTTCAGACTGATGTCAGGGGAGGGGGCGGGACAGAGATAGAATGTAGTCGGAGACAGTAAGGCTGGTTGGAGAACTGGGAATGGGGAGGGGATAGAGAGGGCAAGCAAGGGCTACTTGAAGTTAGAGAAGTCAATGTTCATAGCGCTGGGGTGTAAGCTGCCCAAGTGAAATATGAGATGCTGTTCCTCCAATTTGCACTGGGCCTCACTCTGACAATGCAGGAGACCCAGGACAGAAAGGTCAGTGTGGGAATGGGAGGGGGAGTTGAAGTGGTGGGCAACCGGGAGATCAGGTCCTTGGATGGAATCGAGGCGGGAAGTAAGGGGACAGGTGTTGCATCTCCTGAAAGTATATGGTGAGGGAGTGGTTTGGGTGGGAAGGGATCAGTTGACCAGGGAGTTGCGAAGGGGATGGTCTCCGTGGAAAGCAGAAAGGGGTGGAGATGGGAATATGTGGCCGGTAGTGGGATCCCATTGGAGGTGGCGAAAGTGTTGGAGGATTATATGCTCTATGTGACGGCTGATGGGGTGGAAGATGAGGACAAGGGGGACTCTGTCCTTGTTGTGAATGGGGGGGGGGGGAGAGGGAGGGGGGGGGGGAGAAAGAGAAAGAGCAGAGCAGTGGGATATCAAGGAGGCCCTAGTGAGAGCCTCATCTATAATGGAAGAGGGGAACCCCCGTTTCCGAATGAATGAGGACATCTCCGATGATCTAGTATGGAAAACCTCATCCTGGGCGCAGATGCGGTGTAGACGGAGGAATTGGGAGTAGGGGGATAGAGTCTTTATTGGAAGCAGGGTGGGAAGAAGTGTTGTCTAGATAGTTATGGGAGTCAGTTGGTTTGTAGTTGATGTTGGTCAATAGTCTGTCTCCTGTGATGAAGACGGTGAGATCTAGACACGTTAGGGAGATGTCGGGGATGGTCCAAGCGAATTTGTGTGCAGGATGAAATTAGTGGTGAAGTTGATGAAGTCAGTGAGTTCTGCATGGGTGCAGGAGGCAGCACCGATGCAGTCGTCAATGTAGCGGAGGTAGAGTTCGGGGATAGGGCCAGTGTACACCTGGAACAGGGATTGTTCGACGTACCCTACAAAGAGGCAGGCATAGCTGGGGCCCATGCGAGAGCCCATTGCTATTGAGCCCATCACGCTATCAACCTGTGACTCCATCTGCAGTCACTCCATGATTGAATGGTGGAGTGGACTCGATGGACCGAAGTCTACTCCCTCGTGAACACATTCTAATCTCCCATGCAAGTCAATATGATACAATCTTCTGCAGCAGAAGCAATGGGTGAAAGGTTACACATTCCAATATCTGTGGAGAATAAGGTACTGATCAGTATTGGAATGGCCATTGCTGATGACTGTCCCATCTTGGCGCAGTAAGTGGTACAATATATCTTGATTTCACTTTGCTGTGAGTGTGGGCAGAAGAGAGAGCACACTATTAATGGCACAATGGTAGGTAGGCGGCGCGACTCTGGTCAGCAGCGGCCTCTGCCGCCCGTCTGCGTTTTTATTATTTTTTGTCTACGTTTCTATGTATTTTTTGTTATTTTTTGTTGGGGTGTGTGTGTGGGGGGTTGGGGGTGGGAGGGAGGGGGTAACTTTTAAATCTCTCCCTGCACGGGGGACCCGACCTTTTCTTTGTCGGGTCTCCGTTGTCGTTGGGGCTGCAACGAGGAGCGGCCTCCAACAGGTAGACCGGGGACTCTGGTGCCGACGACTCACCTCACTGTCGCGGGGCTGGCCGAGTCCAGAGCGGGTGGAGCGGTGGTGGAGCACTGCTGCTGCTGCGGCCTGACCTCCGGAGATCCGGAGGTTGCAACTGTGGGTCTGGTGGACGGCGGCACCGGGAGCCCGCGGGTCCATGGAGGGAGATCGCTTTTCAGGGATCTCGCAACGGCGACTTCTCCCGCCCGAGTTGCGGGGTTGAAGAGCTCCTGAAGTGGGGCCTGACATCACCGCCCCGCGCGGCTTGGAATGGCCGCGGGACTCTGCGAGCACACGCCGGGGGCTCTAACACCAAGACCCGGTGTGCGACCTTGCATCACCCGGCGTGGCTTTAATGGCCGCGGGACAATCGCCATCGCCAGCCGGGGGCTTTGACTTTGACTCTGACATCGGGGGGGGAGAGTGCAATGGAGAGATTTTTTTTTTTGGCCTTCCATCACAGCGATGTGATGGATGTTTATGTAAATTATGTTGTGTCTTGGGTCTATTTGTAATGTATGGCTGCAGAAACGCATTTCGTTTGGACCTCAAGGGGTCCAAATGACAATTAAATTGAATCTTGAATCTTGAATCTTGAACAATGGAAGAGGAGAAGTGTGCATGGAGATTTAACATCTGGACACATCACCATACATCTGCAAGGCCAAGTTGACCATTTGGAATAACAAGATAGCTACTGTTCATTTTATGGAAACGGAGTCGTACAGCACAGAAATAGGCTCTTCTACTCACAGGAATCCATGCAAACCATGAAACACACATTTACACTTATCCTGAAGAAGGATCTCGACCCAAAATGTCTCCCATTCCTTCTCTCCAGAGATGCTGCCTGTCTCGCTGAGTTACTCCAGCTTTTTGCGTCTATCTTCGGTTTAAACCTTCGAGTCAAGAGAGTTTATTGTCATGTGTCCCAGATAGGACAATGAAATTCTTGCTTGCTGCAGCACAACAGAATATTGTAGGCATAAATCCAGATCAGATCAGAGTGTCCATATACCATAGAATATATATGTACACATATAAGTAAACAGATAAAGTGCAATAGGCTGTTATAGTTCAGAGTTTGTTTGAAGTTGTGTTTAATAGTCTGATGGCTGTGGGGAAGAAGCTGTTCCTGAACCTGGATGTTGCAGATTTCAGGCTCCTGTACTGTCTACTTGGTGGTAGCGGAGAGATGAGTCTGTGGCCAGGATGGTGTGGGTCCTTGATGATGCTGCCAGCCTTTTTGAGGCAGCGACTGCGATAGATCTCCTCGATGGTAGGGAGGTCAGAGCCGATGATGGACTGGGCAGTGGTTACAACTTTTTGCAGCCTTTTCTGTTCCTGGACGCTCAGGTTGCCGAACCAAGCCACGATGCAACCGGTCAGCTTGCTCTCTACTGTGTACCTGTAGAAGTTCCGATGATCTCTTCGGTTGATCACATTGAATGGCTGTGCTGTGTTGAAGGGCCGAATGGCCTACTCCTGCACCTGTTGTCTATAAACCAGCATCTGCAGTTCCTTCTTACACTTCTCCTCTGCTAATCCCATTTTATTCTCCACACATTCCCATCATAATTACCACTGATTCTATCATTCAGCTACACATGAAGGGCAACCTGCAGTGGACACAGAACCCGCCAAGCCACATATCTTTGAGAGTGGAAGGAAACTGGAGCACCTGGAGGAAAGCCACGCAGTCACAGGGAGCATATGTAAACTCCACACCGACAGCACCTGTGGTCAGGATTGTACCTGGATTATCTGGAACTATGAGCTGGCAGCTCAACCAACTGAGGCAATGTTTCACTCCTGAGACTTAAAAAGGTGCAAAGCTTCTTCTTGTTATTTGATGTTGCAGTGCTCATTGGCAAGTGATGGCACTGGTAACGATGCCATTTACTGTAAGCTTCAGATTGTCCAGTTGGTATTTGATGGAGATTGTCATTGCAACTGGAGAGGTCTCCTTCTGTAAACTAAATCAGCCCATCAGCAGGAGCAACTTGCTGTGCCATTAACGTGACAAGCCTAATTAGTACGGAAGGCAAATGCAATGCCATCATTTATTTCAAGAGGGCTCAAATACAAAAACAGGGATGCAATGCTGAGGCTCTATAAGGCCCTCGTCAGACCGCATTTGTAGTTTCGTGAGCAATTTTGTGCCCCATATCTGAGGAAGGATGCTCTGGCATTTGAGTGGGTCCAGAGCAGGTTTATGAGAATGATCCTAGGAATGAGTAGGTTAACATATGATGAGCGTTTCACGGTGCTGGGCCTGCACTCACTGGAGTTTTGAAGTATGAGGGGAGGCCTCATTGAAACTTACCGAATAGTGAAGGGCCGAGTCAGTGGATACTTTTAAGGCAGAGATCAAGTCAAGTCAAGTCGTCAAGTTTATTTGTCACATACACATACGAGATGTGCAGTGAAATGAAAGTGGCAATTGTGCAAAAGACAAACAACAAAACAACCAAACAAATTATAAACACAATCATAACACACATATTCTTTTACATAATAAATATTATAGACATATTCTTAAAATATGGGAGAGGGGGTTGAAGTGGATGTGGAGAGGATGTTTCCACTGGTAGGAGAGTCTAGGACCAGATGTCATAGCCTTAGAATTAAAGGAAGTTCCTTAGGAAGGAGATGAGGAGGAATTTCTTAAGTCAGAGGGTGACTTAAAGTCACTCAAATGCACCTGGACCATCTCCGACATCTCCCTACCGTTTCTAGATCTCCGTCTCCATCACACGAAAAAGACTATTGACTGACATCTACGACAAACCTACTGCCTCCCATGGCTATGTAGACTACACGTCTTCCCAGGTACATGGATAGGATAGGTTGGGATGGATATGGACCAAACGCAGGCAGGTGGGTCTAGTGTAGCTGGGACATGACCCCATGACTCTATCTTTGCATTAAGCTGGCCAACTTTCTCCAGGGCAAACCTGTTTACTATTTTTTAAACAAGGCTCTCTATTTCTGGCTAAGACACTGGTCCTGGGTTTTATCCCACCATCTGGTGGTGTTTTTCTGGTTGACATAGCTATCGATGCAGTGAGGCCCAAACAGCTTTATGCATTTTGATGCATTGGTGGTGATATGACAATTTATCATCTAGGCTGGAATTGTCTGAGGTCAGATTATGACTTCACCCAAAACTCTTTGTGGCCAGCAAGTCTGAATCAGATTTATGAAAAATGATTCAACATTGGGCGATTTGGGACTTTAGTAAAACTGGTATTAACCATTTACAAACGCAAGCCACAGAAACCTTTGTGTTGCTATCTCAAATTCTACTTGATTCTATTGATATTTTCCATTGAATTGAGCAGAATATAGTCATAGTGATAGTGATACAGTGTGGAACCAGGCCCTTCAGCCCAATTCACCCAACCCAGCCAACATGTCCCAGCTACACTAGTCCCACTTGCCTGTGTTTGGTCTATATCCCTCCAAATCTGTCCTATCCATGTACCTGTCTAACTGTTGGGATAGTCCCACCCTCAACTATCTCCTCTGGCAGCTTGATCCATACACCCATCACCCTTTGTGTGAAAAAGTGACCCCTCAAATTCCTATTAAATCTTTTCCCCTTCACCTTAAACCTATGTCCTCTGGTCCTCGATTCACCTACTCTGGGCTAGAGACTCTGTGCATCTACCAGATCTATTCCTCTCATGATTTTATACATCTCTGTAAGACCAACCCTCCTTTTCTGCACTCCAAGGAATAGAGTCCTAGCTGACACAACCTCTCCCTATAGCCCACACCCTCTAGTCCTGGCAACATCCTTGTAAATACTCTGTACCCTTTGAAGCTTGACAACATCTTTCCTATAACACGGTGCCCAGAACTGAACACTAAATGTGGCCTCACCAATGCCTTATAAAACTGCAACATGACTTCCCAACTTCTATACACATACTCTGACTGATGAAGGCCAATGTGCCAAAAGCATTTTTGACCACCTTATCTACCTGCGACTCGACCTTCAAGGAACCATGCACGTGCACTCCTACATGCCTCTGTTCCACAACACTCCCCAGAGCCCTATTCACTGTGTAGGTCCAACCCATGTTAGACTTCCCAAACTGTAACACCTCACACTTCTCTGTATTAAATTCCATCAACTATTCCTCTGCCTACCTGGCCAATCGATCCAGATCCTGCTGCAACTTTTGACAACCATCTTCACTATCTGAAAATCCACCCACTTTTGTATCATCTGTAAACTTGCTAATCTTGCCATGTATTTTCTTTCACGCTCTTTTTACAGTACCTTGTAATTGTTTTAAATTAAAAGAATGAAGGTTCTGCTTGGATCTCATGAACCATCTGATGCTTAATGCTTTCTCCAGCAATTTCAACTCATCACGAGTGGTTTTAAATCATAATCCAGGACAAGGGATCACAGCTTAAGGATAAGGGGGAAATCCTTTAAAACCGAGATGAGAAGAACTTTTTTCACACAGAGAGTGGTGAATCTCTGGAACTCTCTGCCACAGAGGGTAGTCGAGGCCAGTTCATTGGCTATATTTAAGAGGGAGTTAGATGTGGCCCTTGTGGCTAAGGGGATCAGGGGGTATGGAGAGAAGGCAGGTACGGGATACTGAGATGGATGATCAGCCATGATCATATTGAATGGCGGTGCAGGCTCGAAGGGCCGAATGGCCTACTCCTGCACCTAATTTCTATGTTTCTATGTTTCTATAATCATTCATCATAGCAGTCAAATATCCAGGGCATGATCAGATACATCCAAGGACGCCGTGGAAAGTGAGAGAAGAAATTGCAGGAACCTCAGCTTAGATACACGGAACATAGCACGGTGGCGCAGCGGTAGAGTTGCTGCCTTACAGCAAATGCAGCACCTGAGACCCAGGTTCGATCCTGACTACGACTGCTGTGTGTACAGAGTTTGTACCTTCTCCCCGTGACCATGTGGGTTTTCTCCGAGATCTTCCGTTTCCTCCCACACTCCAAACACGTACAGATATGTTGGTTATTTGGCTTGGTAAATGTAAAATTGTCCTAGTGGGTGTAGATAGTGTTAATGTGCGGGGATCGCTGGTCGGCGCGGACCCGGTGGGCCGAATGGTCTGTTTCTGTGCTGTATCTCTAAACTAAACTAAACTAAAGCAAATTAATAGAACATAGAATGGTACATCGCCAGAACAGGCCATTCAGCCCACAATGTTCGTGCCAATCATGATGCAAAGACCATTTCTTATTTATCTGTGCGTAATCCATATCCCTCCATTGAATGTATGTCCTTATGTCTAGATCCAAAAGCCCCTTAAATGTCACTATCATATCTGTTCCAATCATCAACCCTGGCAGCGTGTTCTCTGTATTCACCACGCTGCATGGAAACATTGACCCGCGCACCTTTGAACTTTGCCCCTCTCACCTTAAACCCATGACATTCCATCCTGGGAAAAAGGTTCTGACTGTCTACCTTATCTATGCCTCTCATAATATTAGCACATTTGCAGATGAAACAAAGCTGGGTGGCAGTGTGAACTATGAGGAGGATGCTATGAGGATGCAGGGTGTCTTGGACAGGTTAGGGGAGTGGGAAGATGCATGGAAGATGCAGTTTAATGTGGATAAATGTGAGGTTATCCACTTTTGGTGGCAAGACAGGAAGGCAGATTATTATCTTAATGACGTCGTTGGGAAAAAGGGAAGTACAACGAGACCTGGGTGTCCTTGTACATCAGTCACTGAAAGTAAGCATGCATGTACAGCAGGCAGTGAAGAAAGCGAATGGCTTCAGAAACCGGGAGATCAGGTAGGTTTAGGCAGACCGAGCAGAAGTGTTCAGCAAAACAGTCGCCGAAACTGAGCTTGGTCTCGCCGATGTACAGGAGTCCACACCTGGAACAGCTGATACAGTAGATGAGGTTGGAGAAGGTGCAAGTAAAACCTCTGCCTCACCTGAAAGGACTGTTGGGGTCCTTGGGCGGAGTCGAGGGAGGAGGTATAGGAACAGGTATTGCATCTCCTGTAGTTGCAGGGGAAGGTACCCGGGGAGGGGGTGGTTTGAGTGGGAAGGGAAGAGTTAACCAGGGAGTTGTGGAGAGAACGGTCTCCGCGGAAGGCGGAAAGGGGTGGAGATAGGAAGATGTGGCTAGTGGTGGGATACCTTTGGAGGGTGAAACAATGTTTGAGTATTATGTGCTGTATTCAATGGCTGATGTGGTGAAAGGTGAGGACTAGGGGAACTCTGTCCCTGTTGCAACTGGGGGGGGGGGGGGGGGGGGGGGGGGGGGGAACAAGGGCAGAGCTGTGGCATACCGAGGAGACCCCAGTGAGGGCCTCATCAATGATGGAAGATGGGAACTCCCGTTCCCTAAAGACTGAGGAAATCTCTGTGATCTTGGTATGGGAACACTTCATCTAGGGCCCAGATGCGCGTTGAGGAATTGGGAGTAGCGGATGGAGACTATGCAGGAGGCAGGGTAGGCTGAAGTGGAGTCTAGATAGCTGTGGGAGTCGGTAGGTTTTATGCATCGATGTCAGTTGAAAGTGATGGAGATTTTGAGATCAAGAAAATGTAGTGTTGTATGCGACGGCTGATGGGATGAAAGGTGAGGACTAGGGGGAGGAGATGCAACACCTGTCCCTATACCTCCTTCTGCAACTTTTTCCACACCGAGCGTGGTGGGTATATGGAACGAGCTGCCAGAGGAGTAAGTTGAGGCAGGTATCACAACAACATTTAAAAGACATTTGGACAGGTACGTGGATAAGAAAGATTTTCAAAGGACATGGGCTGGTGGGATAAGTATAGATGGGACACCTCGGTCTGTATGAAGAAGTGGGCCCAAGGGCCTGTTCCCATGCTCTATCACTCTATGACTATGAATTTGAACTTCGAAATCTAGATTCCATGGTGTTTAAATTGAATAACCCAATAAAAGGAGTATCCCATAGTTTGCGGATGACACTAAGCTGGGGGGCAGTGTTAGCTGTGAGGAGGGTGCTAGGAGACTGCAAGGTGACTTGGATAGGCTGGGTGAGTGGGCAAATGTTTGGCAGATGCAGTATAATGTGGATAAATGTGAGGTTATCCATTTTGGTGGCAAAAACGGGAAAGCAGACTATTATCTAAATGGTGGCCGATTGGGAAAGGGGGAGATGCAGCGAGACCTGGGTGCCATGGTACACCAGTCATTGAAGGTAGGCATGCAGGTGCAGCATGCAGTAAAGAAAGCGAATGGTATGTTAGCTTTCATTGCAAAAGGATTTGAGTATAGGAGCAGGGAGATTCTACTGCAGTTGTACAGGGTCTTGGTGAGACCACACCTGGAGTATTGCTTACAGTTTTGGTCTCCAAATCTGAGGAAGGACATTATTGTCATAGAGGGAGTGCAGAGACGGTTCACCAGACTGATTCCTGGGATGTCAGGACTGTCTTATGAAGAAAGACTGGATAGACTTGGTTTATACTCTCTAGAATTTAGGAGATTGAGAGGGGATCTTATAGAAACTTACAAATTGCTTAAGGGGTTGGACAGGCTAGATGCAGGAAGATTTTTCCCGATGTTGGGGAAGTCCAGGACAAGGGGTCTGAAGAAGCTTAAGGATAAGGGTTGCCTATTTCCTTTCCAAAACTGAGATGAGAAGAGAGCTTTTTTCACACAGAGAGTGGTGAATCTCTGGAACTCTCTGTTCACAGAGGGTATTTAAAAGACAGACAGGTACATTGGCTATAAAGATTTTCAAAGGAGAGGGAGTTAGATGTGGCCCTTGTGGCTAAGGGGATCAGAGGGTATGTAGAGAAGCCAGGTACGGGATATCGTGTTGGATGAGCAGCTATGATCATATTGAATGGCGAAATGCAGGCTCGAAGGGCCGAATGGCCTACTCCCATCTAATTTCTATGTTTCTATGTTAAGATTAATGTGTGCCTGTGGAAGTTGCAGCCTAGCAAGGGTTAAAATGGTGTGAAGCTTTAAAAGCTTCAGTGAACACAAAAAAAACCCCTGGGAATATCTTTGTCTCAGTCTTCACAGAACAACAGTGTGCCAGTCTCCCTCTGCTGTCGAGCCAACAGATCATGAGAGGCATATATCATGAGTGGCACTGTAGAATGATGTCTTTGACAGTCTCATTGTTCTGGACAGCCTCCCTTCCCCTGAGAACAGTGTAACTCTCCCCCTCCATATAAACATACCACCTGATATATGGAATTACCAATCTAAGTAATTCTAATAGTGTAAATAGCCAATATAAGCAAAATATATTCTCGTAAGTATTAGTAACCAATTGCAGATACATGTTAGATTCTAATAACCAATCCCAGTATATTCGGATAGGTATTAGTGACCAATAGAAGATATATGTTGAGGAAGATAGACACAAAAAGCTGGAGTAACTCAGCGTCTCTGGAGGAAAGGAATAGGTGACGTTTCGGTTCGGGACCCTTCTTCAGACTGAGGGGAAAGGGAAACAAGAGATGTAAACGGTGACCAAGAGAGTCAAGAGTATTTTATTGTCATGTGTCCCAGATAGGACAATGATATACAAACATAGTACATAATGGGAGAAAAGTTCAGTGTGTGTATATATATACACATAGATATGTAGAGTGATATAGAACAAATTAATGAAAGATATGCAAAATTGTAACGATGATAAGAACAGGCCATTGTTATGTTAATATGTTCATAATCAATTCAACTACATACTGATAAGTATTTGTAACCAATAGAACTACATGCTATATTATAGACACAAAAAGCTGGAGTAACTCAGCGGGACAGGCAGCATCACTGTATTGTGTTGTATTGTATTCAAATTTATTGTCATTGTCTCAATTTGAGACAACAAAATGAATTTCCCTTACAGGCAGTATCATAAAAAAAAATCACAAAAAAAAATAATAATAATAAATAAATAATAAAACATATTAAAAATAAAATTGAAATTGAATTTAAAAAAAAGCACAAACACAGAAAGTCCACGACACAACATAACATAAATGGCACCAAGGTGAGGATGGCACCATAGTCCAGCCAGCCTCCCCTCCGTGTTCATCCGTGGTCGGGGCCTTCCGAGCACCCGCAGTCGCTGCCCCGGGTGGCCCGATGTTCAGGCCCTCACGCCGGGCTGGTGGAACGCCGACGCCGAACCCCGACTGGAGAGAAGGAATGGATGAAGTTTCAGGTCGAGACCTTTCTTCAGACTGAGAGTCAGGGAAGTAGGAGACACAGAGATTAGGAAGGGTAAGGTTTAAAAACAAGACGTCAAAAGAGATGCAGTTCAAGGAACATGTAGAATAGAACATTGTTAGCTGGGAGAAGCTGACAACGAAGCAAACAGAGGTAAAATGTAATCAGGAGGACAGTCAGACTGGTCGGAGAACTGGGAAGGGGGAGGGATGGAGAGAGAGGGAAAGCAAGGGTTACTTGATGTTCGAGAAGTCAATGTTCATACCGCTGGGGTGTAAGCTGCCCAAGCAAAGTATAAGGTGCTGCTCCTCCAATTTTCGCTGGGCCTCAGGACCAGAATTTTGTGCCTATCTTTGGTTTAAACCAGATTCTGCTGTTCCTTTCAATTACATTGAAACCTTCATGCTGATGCTTGACAAACCATTAGGTCAACACTTATACCTTAAGTCTGAAGAAGGGTGTCGACCCGAAACGTCACCCATTCCTTCTCTCCAGAGATGCTGCCTGTCCCGCTGAGTTACTCCAGCATTTTGTGTCTATCTTTGCATTATACCAGCATCTGCAGTTCTTTCCTTAAGTCTGTTCAATTTCAAGAGTAGGAAATATTGCGGCAAGATGCGATGTATAAGAATGAGTAGCTTTGGGTTATGTGGAATATTTAAATGCTCAAAAAACTGAAGAACCAACCTAATCACCCCAAACCCCAGAGAGTTGTAAACATTGAACCCCCCACCCCCTCCACCTATCGAGTCCGTCCATGTTTCACACTGTCTTGGAAAAGTAGCCAACATAAGCAGGGGCCACTTACATCCTGGTCATTCCTTCTTCTCCCCTTTCCTGTCGACCAGAAAATACAACAGCTTGACAGCAAGTAGTAAAGGGGCTGTCCCACTTGGGCGACCTACTTGGCGAGTTTAGAAGAGTTTGCAAAAATGTCATGTTGAAGACTTCCTTCAACTATGTAGAAGACCTCCTTCGACCTCCCTTCGACTATGATGAAGACTATCTTCAACTACCTTCGACTACCTACGATTACCTACGACTAACATGCCGACCTACTACGACTAAACCTACGAGTAAAAACAGTATCGATTTTTTCCATGACGACCTTTTTTTAATCGCGGGCATTTTATAACATATTGAAAAAATACGCCGCGACCTAGCTGAGGCCTCGAGTACGCGGAGACCACTCCTGAGCATGAAGGAGAGTTACAAAGACCTCCTACGACCTTTGGTCGACCATGCTGCGAGTATGAGTCGAGGGCAAACTCGCCAGAACTCGCGGATTAGGTCACCCAAGTGGGACAGGCCCTTAAGAGAGTCAAGAACATCTTCTTTCCCCCCCCCACTGTTATCAGACTCTTCAACAGACCTCTGATCTGCTGGATGAACTTCCAATCTTCAAATCTACTTTGTTGCAGCCCTTGTGTGCTCTGTACTTTCTCTGTACCTGTATCCCTTAATTATGTCTTCTCCGTGGATTGTCACCTTGTCGTGGTGGAGAAGCTCGCGTGGACCTGAGATCCTGATAGCGATGCCGTCTGGAGCTATGCTCCTGGTAGGGCCACCCATGGCAGTAAGGTCGAGGGGGAGGTCCCTGACAAAGAGCAATCCAACCAAGACCTCAGTGGTGGAACAGGCGGAGGACGATGGCTCTTAGTGGAACGTCACAACGGCTGGGAAGGCGGATGAAGGCTGCAGCAGAAAAGGGTCTCCGGTCGTCTTGGACTCCATGCCACTGAATGCTGACCCAGATCTGTCAAGGACCGTGGGTGGCTATCTGTGCACCAGTCTCCCCACGTTAAACAAAGTTACGCACGGGCGTCCACCCTAACACCCCGGATTAAGTCTGATGGCGACCAGCAAGTGGCGATGGGGGCAGGATTGTGAGATCTGGAAGCCACTAGTCATGCGTTGGCACATCAGGCGGTGGGTGCTAGATTCAGTCGCTGGGCTCTTGGAATGAGGCAGAAGAAATCGTGTTTCAGAATGGTCTCGACCCGAAACAGTGTCAATTAATTCTCTCCATAGATGCTGCCTTACCTGCTGATGTTTGATCATTGATGTTTGATCGTTGATGTTTAGTTTAATTTAGTTTGCAGATCCAGAGTCTGCACCGACCAGCGATCCCCGCACGTTCAAACTGCACTCCAGGGACAATTTTACACTTGCACCAAGCCAATTAACCTGCAAGCCTGTATGTCTTTGGAGTGTGGGAGGAAACTGAAGATCTTGGGGGGAAAACCCACGCAGTCACGGGGAGAACCTACAAACTCCGTACAGACACCCGTAGTCGGGATTGAACCCGGTTCTCTGGCACTGCAAGCGCTGTAAGGCAGCAACTCTACCGCTGCACCCTATACTGTCTTAACTGTCCTAAAATTCTAGGCTGAACAGCCAGCGTCATCCTCCCAGTATTCGGGAAAATCTCCTGTTCACACCCCATAACCTCTGCGCTCCTGGATTTTTCCCCTCCTTTTTCTTTTTCCCCATTTCTCAACTCTTACCACAATTTTTCTCCATTTCCTATTCGCTCGTCACCGTACAGATAACCCCAGACTCAGTCTTGAACTTTGCTTACTGCCTGATATCTCAGGGTTGAAACTGCCAACAACGTGACATTAACCACTAGAGTTCTCTGCATTCACTTCAAGAGGCTTGGGAAAAGGAGTCGAACGAGTCCAATGAACAGTAGCCAAGAGGTTTCGAGAAGGGTCGGTCGAATATTAATTACCTGCTGGCACACTCTTTTGTGGGTTACATTTCATACAGCAAACTCTCTGAAGAGCAACCAGTGGAGAGAAATAATCAAGCTGCTACTGAGAATTTAGAATCCTACTTAAAGCCAGGCTCATCTTTCTTTATTTCAGGAAATTGCATTGCTTTCAAAGAAGGCTTTGGAGACATCGAACATTTTGGGTCACGCTCGCAAGCATCTCCTTAGGTATCACCCATGAGAAGTGAGTACCCCAGCCGTGTTATAGGAGGAAGGCAGTGTATGATGGCTCACATCAACATAGAACATTGAACGAAACAACATGGATCAGACCCTTTGATCGCTGATGACTGCATTGGGAGTATTGCCTATTTAAGACTCACGTTTGTCTGCATAAATGCTGGGAAGACATATTGCAGCTGTATAAAACTTTTTAGTCTACATTTGGTGTACCGTGTGCAGTTCTGATTGCGTATTATAAGAGAGGGTGCTTAAGAGGCTCATTAGTTTGTTGCCTAGATTAATGAGTGTTAGCTAATAGGGAGAGGTTAAATAATAGACAATAGACAATAGGTGCAGGAGCAGGCCATTCGGCCCTTTGGGCCAGCACCACCATTCACTGGCTGATCATCCACAATCAGTATCCTGTTCCTGCATTCTTCCCATATCCCTTTACTCCGCTATCTTTAAGAACTCTATCTCACTCTCTCTCGAAGGCATCCAGTGAATCGGCCTCCACTGCCTTCTGAGGCAGAGAATTCCACAGATTCACAACTCTCTGGGTGAAAAAGTGTTTCCTCGTCTCTGTTCTAAATGGCCTACTTCTTATTCTTAAACTGTGGCCCCTGGTTCTGGACTCCCCCATCGTCGGGAACATTTTTCCTGCCTCGAGCCTGTCCAATCCCTTAATAATCTGAAATGATTCAATAAGATATCCTCTCATCCTTCTAAATTCCAGTGCATACAAGCTCAGTCGCTCCATCCTGTCAATGTTACTATTTTTAAATGCTACTATCCTACTGTTTCCACCATGTGGCAGCATGCTACAGGCACTTAACACTGTGTAAAAAACTGACTTCCAAAACCTCCTTTAATCTCCTTTAAACTTTCCCCCTCTCACCATTAAGATAGACCCTCCAGTACTTGACATTTCCATGTTGTGAAAAGATTCTGACTATCAATCCTATATTGCCTCTCAGAATGTTATATCATTCGATCAGGTCTCCCCTCTATCTCCAACGCTCCAGAGAAACCAATCCAAGTTGAGCTCAGTTTAGTTTATTGTCACGTGTACCGAGGTACAGAGAAAAGCTTTTGTTGCGTGCTATCCCGTCAGCGGAAAGACAATACATGATCACAATCGAGCCATCCACAGTTGTTCAAACTCTCCATTAGTAAATGTTCTCTTATCCAGGGAATAACTGGTGACCCTCTTGCGTTCCCTAATTTCATTAAACTGAAGAGTGCAGAGTGGCCACTCCCTCTTCTTCCCTCTCCCATCAGGCAAAAGGTACAGAAGTGTGAATACGCACACCTCCAGATTCAGGGACAGTTTCTTCCCAGCTGTTATCAGGACAACTGAACCATCCTACTACAACTAGTCCTGAACTACTATAGACAAAAATGCTGGAGTGACTCAGCGGGACAGGCAGCATCTCTGGAGAGAAGGAATGGGTGACATTTCGGTTCGAGATCCTGAAGAAGGGTCACGACCCGAAACGTCACCCATTCCTTCTCTCCAGAGATGCTGACTGAGTTAATCCAGCATATTGTGTCTATTTCTATTATGAACCTATTAGCAACAGCGCCTCCTCTTGGCTGACCATCAGGGTACCTCAAGGCTGTGTGCAGAGTTCCCTGCTCTACTCTCTCTACACTGGCTTGAGGTCTTGACACTGGCTTCCAGTCTGTCAAAGAATTGATTTCAAAATATTACTGTTGGTTTATAAAGCACTGAATGGTCTCGGGGCCAAAATACATTTCTGATCCTCTGCTACATTATGAACCATCTAGACCTCTGAGGCCGTCTGGGACACGTCTGCTTTCTGTCCCCAGAGTCAGAACAAAACATGGAGAAGCAGCGTTTAGTTTATATGCACCACATATATGGAACAAACTTCCAGAAAATGCAGGCCCGCTCTAACTCTCAGTTCTTTTAAATCGGGGCTGAAGACTTTTCTGTTTGAAGCTGCTTTTAATTTTATTTAAATTAAATAATTATTCACTTCTTACACTGCACTTACTTTTATTCATATTTTATACTTGTCTCATTCTATTTTAGCTTGTTTTATTTTCTATTGTTTTTAATGAGTTTTTAATTGCTTTTGATTGCTCTTGAATGCTTTGTGTAAAGCACTTTGAATTGCCTTATTGCTGAAATGTGCTATATAAATAAACTTGTTTGCTTCCTTGCTTAAGCCCCTGTCCCACTTTCATGACTTAATTAGCGACCTCTGCTGAGTTTGCCCTTGGCTCATACTTGCCGCATGGTTGCCACAAGGTCGTAGGAGGTCTTTGTAACTCTTCCTCATGTTCATGAGTGGTCTCTGCGTACCCGTGGCCTCAAGTAGGTTGCGGCGTTTTTTCCAGCCTGATAAAAAATTGGCGAGTCAACACGACCCTGACATTTGGCGAGTCAACATGACCCTGACATTTATTTCAACTCGTTAGGGTCTTCTAAACTCGTGGATTAGGTTGTCCAAGTGGGACAGGCCCTTTACAGTGTGTCGAGCCATTGCTCCAATGCCAGCTTTCAATCCGCTGATGGTACCACCTCATTCCCGAACTACTGTGGACGTTATGCAACGTTGCATTCTGTATAGGTAGGAACTGCAGATGCTGGTTTAAACCGAAGTTAGACACAAAATGCTGGTGTAATTCAGCGGGACGGGCAGCATCTCTGGAGAGAAGGAATGGGTGACGTTTTGGGTCGAGACCCTGCATTATGTACTTTGGCTTGCATCTTAATGGCCTGGTTTATTAGTATAAATGGTAACATTGTGTATTCATTTGTTTGTGTCATTGCATTTAATGTGGCAGTGAAGCTGTAGCAAGTAAAGGGCCTGTCCCACTTGGCGATTTTTTTCGGCGACTGCCGGCATCATTGACTGACGTATCAGGTCACGAAAAAATATGCGGCGTGATACCGCGTGACACGGCGTGGTTACGTATGACGCGCGGTGTTGTTTCAAGTGTCGCAACATTGTTTTTGTCGCCGCTGGATTTTGAAATGTTCAAAATCTTTTGGCGACGCTGATATGACACCGGCAATTGCCGAAAAAAAAATCAACAAGTGGGACAGGCCCTTTAGAATTTCCAGACTCTGGTCCCAGTGCATATGAAAATGAAATTATTCTTGACTTGACTGTCTTAACTATTGAGTACATTCTTGGACACGAGTGCATAGTTACTCAATTGCACTAAATGAACTAACTGCGATGTATCAGTCCGTTATACTGTAAAATACATTTCATCATGAATGAATGAATGGATAAGTTTATTGGCCAAGTATTCACATACAAGGAATTTGCCTTGGTGCTCTGCCCGCAAGTGACAACATGACATACAGTGACAGTTAGGAGTGACACATAAAACATTAAACATTAATAATAAAACATTATTGATTAATCATAGTCTCTCATATTCAAGCTCTCCCTTCCCCTAATTCCTAACCATTAGTTTCCAATCATGCACATACAGTGCCAGAGACTGTGACCGTGTTGCCTTTCTACGAGATCTCCGGTATCCTCCCACACTACAAAGACATACAGGTTTGTAGGTTAATTGGTTTCGGTAAAATTGTTTCTTGTGTGTGTAGGATAGGGTGCTGGGATCGCTGGTTGGCACAGACTCAGTGGGCCGAAGGGCCTGTTTCCTTACTGTATCTCTAAAACTAAAACTAAACAAATATACCATTGAATCATCGACCCATTAAAACCTACCGCTACTTTTAAGGATCAAAGTGTTTGGAGTTCCTCAGCAGTCCTTCACAATAGTCTTCCTGGGCAGAACTGGTGGTTGTTTGTGGATCCACCAACACATGCCGTGTGTCTCACAAGACTGTATTTTGGAGTCCATAATGGCTCCAGCTCAATCATTCCATTGACTCAAAAAAAATATTATCAACAATACACGGGAACACTCTGTATTGCTGGCAATAATATACTGTACATTTGCCTAGCCTTTCCTCATCAATCTTCTGTGAAAACTGAGTTCATGCTGTCTGCCTGAACAAAATTAGTTGCCTGACAGACCTGATATTCAATATATCATTCTTAGCTTTGCCAGAGTCTGATTTTATGAAGATGACAATGGGCTTTTGTTGTAGATTTCTGTAGTCTACATGTCGAAACTACTCCCACACCGATCTCATGTTTTGCTTCTGAGGCAACGAGTGAAAAATAGAATGGGATAGGGCCAATAAGGATGGACAGGATTCTTCCTGTCTGTTAACAGGCAACTGAGCTATCCTATCACCGACTAGAGAGCGGTCCTGACCTTCTATCTATCTGAGACTTTCGTTAATCAGACTTTATTGGCCGTAATCTTGCAGTATACACTATTCCCCTTTATCCTGTACACTGTCGATGGCTTGATAGTCATCATGTAGTCTTTTCACTGACTGGACAGTATGTAACAAAAAGCTTTTCACTGTTCCTTCGAGCATGTGACAGTACTTAAGTAAAGTAAAGAAAATTAAACTAATGTGTAGGAAGGAACTACAGTTGCTGTTGGATTCAAGGGAGTTGGTCTTGGAGGGGAGGATGCTCCTCAAACTGTGGAGCATCTTGGGCAATACAGCTCACCCCCTCCGTGATGCACTGGTCAACCTGAGGAGCACCTTCAG
The DNA here is from genome assembly GCF_028641065.1 of Leucoraja erinaceus. Taxonomy (NCBI): domain Eukaryota; kingdom Metazoa; phylum Chordata; class Chondrichthyes; order Rajiformes; family Rajidae; genus Leucoraja; species Leucoraja erinaceus. The sequence goes on from NC_073383.1 coordinate 3,956,508, forward strand.
CAAGAGATTGGTTCCACCAAAATGCAGTATAGAACGCCACAGGAGATCCTTCTTCCCAGTGGCTATCAAACTGTACAACTCATCCCCCATTCTGTTGTGGGGTAGACTGACCCAACCCCCTCCCCCACCCTCACCCCCCCCCCACAATCTTTGCACATCCCCAATCCTTTCCACTCATCACTTTAATTAATTTCATGTTTCACGTATCTTGTGTTTTATGACTGTGGGCAGATCAATTTCCTTCCTGGGATAGATAAATTTTCATCGTATATGATATCATACTGTATCGCATAACGAAGATAAGCACAACATGCTGGAGTAACTCAGCGTGCTTCCCCTGACAGTCTGAAGAAGGGTCTCGGCCAGAAACGTCTCTTAAGAGTTGCTGCCTGTCTCGCTGAACTACTCCAACATTTTGTGTCTATCTTCGGTAAACTAAACTAAACTAAACTAAACTAAGAAGATTAACACACAGTTAATTGACTGGTATTTTGTAATTACTTTACCACAGTATTTACCGCGGTTGCGGGGGGTGGGGGGGGAGGAGGGGCTATCGAAACGGATCTGGCAGTAGAAAAAGATAACAGTTGTGTACTTACATTTTCAAGATAGAAGACGGGGATGTAATTGGTAAATTAAGTATACTTAAACCCCTGTCTCATGGTGCGAGTTGACCCACGAGGTACCCCAAGTTTAAAACAAATTTAACTCGTGGTAACTACGTACAATTAACTTAGCGGGAACGTCGGAACTCGTGGACGCAACTTAGCGACTCGTGCCACTAACGGCAGGTACCCGTGAAACTTGTTAACTCTTGGAAAAATTCAAACACATTTAAAGTTTTCCACGAGTAAAATGTACTGCTGAAGTTAAAAATTGAAACATTTAAACTCGTTTTAAGAACGTAGTGGCCCATGCATTTACCTTAGTGTCTCGTGAGCCTACCATGGGAACTCTTTAACTCAGCGGGCAGGCAGCATCGCTGGAGAGAAGGAATGGGTGACGGGAATTTCTGCTGCGTCTTTGTGTAACTAGGGGGGGGGGGGGGGGGTAGAAGAGAGAGGGTGGAGAGTGGAGGGAGGAGGGGGAGACAGATGGGGGTGTCTTCATTCACTTGCGGCGGGTGCCTGTCACTGAAACAGGCAGGTGAGATTTCTTATCCACCTTGTGTGTGTGTCTCTCTCTCCCTCCCTCCCTCTCACACAGGCTGAGAGACTCTGCTTCTGTGAGTGTACGTCTCTTTCTCCCCCTCTCCCACACACAGTAAGACCGAGGTACTGTGCTCAGTCCATCTGTGTCTCCCACATACACAGTAAAACTCTGCATTTCTCTCTTTCTCCCCCCCACACACAATAAGACCGATCTATTCTGCTTAGTCTCTCTTCCCTCCCACACATACACAACTTAGTACGGGAGACAAGTGTACTGACTGTGTGAGCAGACACTTTGGTAGTGATTGCCCATGGGGTTCACTGTCGAGGACTTCATAATGCAGAGAGCATTATAAACTGTGGAGCGATTAACGCTGGAAAGGGGGGAGACCTCTCTGAGTTGGACGCTTCTAATTCAAACTATAACGCGCAGAATTCGTGATTCAACTCAGCTCTCGACCGATAGCATAATTAGAAATGTATCGATTTTCGCCTGACTAAATATATTTTGATCATTATATATTTTCCAAAGAAAATGTGTTATCCACTATATATTATTCCAAAGAAATATCTTCCAAACGTTAGGGTACTATCCAATTCACCTCTACCCCACTACGGATATTGGACTTTGTCTTTGGTACTGATGCGCTAAAATGCAGAGAACTATTATTTGCGCTCTGAATCTTTCCCTTCGCTCTGCTTATTTTACTTAAGTTTGGTTTGATGGTATTTATGTACAGTGTTACCTAATTTGAATGGATAACAAACAAAAAGTAAAACGTTTCGCTGTATATCGGTAGATGTGATAATAATAAACTTAAACTAACGTTAATCAACGTTGTCTAACAGCAGGCATTCTGAATGGTCAGTGTTTGCTTTTCTATGAACGGAAATCTGAATCCCACTTTAATAGCTGAAGCTTAAACAATGTTCCTAGTCGAACAAACCTTACTTTTCAATGTCAGGGTTTATTCGTGAACCTGGGCCCTCACTGGCACGAACAATACTTAAATCCAATAAACAAACCTGGAGCTCAGTAACTCCAGCACTTTGTGTTCCTCAATACATAAATCTAGCCATCGATTAAGAACACCAGATTTAAAATTGCGGTAAGATGATAATCAAAAGATAGGGTTTAAAACAGTCTAAAGCTCTCGGAGAATGTTTTACCATACAGCACTGGAAGTCTGTAATCCGCATCAAAGTAGGTTATAGCAGTTTACATTCCCGGTTGCATTTCAAGTAAAAGCTCATATAGTGAGAGCGTGGGTATTGTGTTAGTTTGGGAATGTGTTACTTTTTTCCAAGATTTGATGATCTAAGATGGTTGTTGTTCTAAGTATACATTCAGTAAATGCCAAATTGCATAAGGATAAAACTTCAACTGCTGAGAAAGAAAGCTGCTGTTTCCACTGTTGCTTATTAAAACAGACCTTCATTCACGGTTGGCTCAAGAGTAACTCGGGAGAGGAACTTGGAACATCGCAGAAATGACAAGTAAACGGCAAACTTGTCGTACCCGTGGGAACTCGGTTAAACTCTTGTTCATACACTTGGAATCTCGTACACAACCACGAGCCTTTCACTCGGGGTACCTCGTGGGTCAGCTCGCACTGTGAGGCAGGGCTATCAGAACGGATGAAGCCCTTGATTTGGATGGACTACGTCAACCTATACTGAAAGAAGGTAGAAAAAGTAATCAATTGAAAAAGGAAAATTGTCAGAGCTCTGACTGATGACGATTCTTGAAGATTGAACAAGTTCAGGAAATGAGGAACCAATCAGGTTAACATTGGGGACAGGTGCGGTGACATCTGCGGATACCCACAGATATTTAAGACCATTTCCAACCTGAAAATAGGCTCCAGCTGGCAGACTGCATTTCACAATGGAAATGCAAGGAAGCCCACTGTCCTCCAAATCCTGCTTCTTGGTGACTACAGATGCAAAGTACTCATTTAGTACCTCGCTCAGCACTTCAACAGGCACAACAGGCACAGTGGGCTTTTCCAAGGAAGTGAAAGAAGGGGCAGAGATCGAGGCAGAGAGTCACAGAGTGATACAATGTGGAAACAGGACCTTCGGTCCAACTTGCCCACACCGGCCAACAAGCCCTAGATAATCTAGTCCCACCTGCCCGCATTTGGTCCATATCCCTCCAAACCTGTCCTGTCCATGTACCTGTCTAACTGTGTCTTAAAGATTGGGATAGTCCCAACCTCAACTACCTCCTCTGGCAGCTTGTTCCATACATCCACCACCCTTTGTGTGAAAATGTTAACCCTTAGATTCTCCTTCACCTTAAACCTTGAAACTGAAGGTATGCTGGTGGGTGTTGTAGGCATGGATTCTAGTAAGTCTTTTGGTGAGGTCCCTCATGATAGGCCGTTCATGATGAAGGGCATTCATGATGACTTGGTCGTATGGATTCACAACTGACTTATTCATAGAAGTCAGAGGGTAGTGGTGGAAGTTAGATACCCTGGCTGGAGGTCTGTGACTAGTGGAGTTCCACTATGACCTGTGGAGGCAAGAGACTCTGTGCATCTAGGCAAGAGATGTGTAATGTTGTCCATGAAATATGTTTCAAATCGTTTTCAAAAGGCATTTAATAAGAGACCTAACTAAGATCAGAACGCATGAATCAAGAGCGACAAGTTCCAAAACAGAACAGACTAAGGGCGGATCCAACTTTGTACACTGTGCTGATCAACAAGGATTGGCACTATGGACATGTTAGTTCACATTTTCAGGATGGTGTTCTATGAATTGGAATTTTAAGTGCAATTTTGAATCACAGCCAACGCCAAATTAGGGAGTATAATAAACACCAAGTAAGCATATAATACAAACCATGAGGCCATTAATAAAGATGAGACACGGGGATTTGCAGATGCTACAGAGGAGAGTTGAAACTAAAGAGGGCTGGGAGGTGGGAGCCAGAGTAGTAAGCCAGCAATTAGAAGGACTAATGTGAAGGTGGTGGTTAGGACCAGTAAGTCTCAAAGGAGTTACAGACATGGGGAGGTTAAGGAATATAGTGGAGCTGATGGGCTGATGTATGTTCGTTTCAATATAAGGAGTACTGTGGGGGAAAGCAGATAAACTTATCTAAATGGTGGCCGACTCGGAAAAGGGGAGATGCAGCGAGACCTGAGTGTCATGGTACACCAGTCATTGAAAGTAGGCATGCAGGTGCAGCAGGTAGTGAAGAAAGCGAATGGTATGTTAGCTTTCATAGCGAAAGGATTTGAGTATAGGAGCAGGAAGGTTCTACTGCAGTTGTACAGGGTCTTGGTGAGACCACACCTGGAGTATTGCGTACAGTTTTGGTCTCCAAATCTGAGGAAGGACATTATTGCCATAGAGGGAGTGCAGAGAAGGTTCACCAGACTGATTCCTGGTATGTCAGGACTGTCTTATGAAGAAAGACTGGATAGACTTGGTTTATACTCTCTAGAATTTAGAAGATTGAGAGGGGATCTTATAGAAACTTATAAAATTCTTAAGGGGTTGGACAGGCTAGATGCAGGAAGATTGCTCCCGATGTTGGGGAAGTCCAGGACAAGGGGTCACAGCTTAAGGATAAGGGGGAAATCCTTTAAAACCGAGATGAGAAGAACCTTTTTCACACAGAGAGTGGTGAATCTCTGGAACTCTCTGCCGCAGAGGGTAGTCGAGGCCAGTTGATTGGCTATATTTAAGAGGGAGTTAGATGTGGCCCTTGTGGCTAAGGGGATCAGAGGGTATGGAGAGAAGGCAGGTACGGGATACTGAGTTGGATGATCAGCCATGATCATATTGAATGGCGGTGCAGGCTCGAAGGGCCGAATGGCCTACTCCTGCACCTAATTTCTATGTTTCTATGTTTCAGTGCCTGGGACTATGATGTAGTGGCCATTGTGAGAGGTACGATCAGCAGATTAATGTCCTGGGGTTTCGACGTTCCTGACATGATAGAGAGATGATAGACAATAAGTGCGGGAGAAGGCCATTCAGCCCTTCGAGCCAGCACCACCATTTAATATGATCATGGCTGATCATCAACAATAAGTACCACGTTCCTGCCTTCTTGTCCATATCGCCACACTCCGCTTTCTTTAAGAGCCCTCTCTTGAAAGCATCCAAAGAATTGGCCTCCACTGCCTTCTGAGGCAGAGAATTCCACAGATCCACAACTCTCTGGGTGAAAAAGTTTTTCCTCATCTCCGTTCTGAATGGCTTATCCTTTATTCTTAAACTGTGGCCCCTGGTTCTGGATTCCCCAAACATCGGGAACATGTTTCCTGCCTCAAGCGTGTCCAATCCCTAAATAATCTTATATGTTTCAATAAGATCCCTTCTCATGCTTCCGTCCCGCCATCCCGGGAATTCACCTGGTGAACCTACGTTGGGAGGGAGAGAGGGCAAAGAGGTGAAGGAATTGTCTACTCTTCAAGGAGACTCACGGCAGCGCTCAGAGGACATACTGGAGGCTTCTTCAACTGAGGTGATAACGGTAGATCTCTAGTGTAAGAAAGATGCAAGCACTATATACTATAGGATATAGGAGGGATTTTGTGCCTGTTGAAGTGCTGAGCGAGGTACTAAATGAGTACTTTGCATCTGTAGTCACCAAGAAGCAGGATTTGGAGGACAGTGGGCTCAGTGTGGAGTACACTAATATGCAAGGGCAAGGAGGAGATGTTGGGGGTCTTCATGAGTGTTGTGGATAGATGCCCAGGGCCTATTGGGATCTAACCCAGCAGGCAAGACAGGCAAGAGAGGAGATTTCAGGAGCCTTAATGAATATCTGTGCATCATTTCTAGCCACAGGCAAGATCCCAGAGGACTGATGAGCAGCTAATGATGTTCCTTTATTTAAGAAGAGAAGTAGAAATAGTTCATGGAATTATAGGCTGGCACGCCTCATGTCAGTAGCAGGGAAGCTATTGGAGAATATATTTCACAATAGGATTTATTCCAATTTGGAAGAGAATGGGTTAAGTAGAGGTAGTACATGGCTTTGTACATGGCAGGTCATGTCTTGCAAACTTAATTGAGTTTTTTGAGTTGGAGAAAGTGATCATGAGGGTGTTAATCCTGACCAAGCTGGAGAGGCTAGGACTTTAAAATGGGGTTAAAGCTTCAGGGCGGCTGGGAGATTTGTTGAATTTGGAATTGCTCTCTGCAGAGCTGGGACAAGCTGCGGAGTGGTGCCAGTGTGTCTAGAGCCTAGATACAAGTTGTAAGAAAAGAATAAGAACATCTGCAGACCCTGTCAATTAGGTGCAAAATGCAGAGAATGGATTGGATGACTGCAAACAAGGCATACACGTTGTAAATAATTGTAAATAATGTTGCAGAGTTCTACTTTGCCGAGTGTTGATTGGATGAGGTATTGAGCCTTGTCTGGGTTTCTTGCAGATCAGGGTAAATGTTGCTAAGTTGCTTCCTTGAGAAGCCCTGTTTAAATACAATGTATAAGCTGCTGTATTATTGGGTTGGGGAAATGTTTGTTATGTACGGGGTTAATCGATATCTGTAATTGGATTGTTCAGAGACCACCCCTATGTGGTTCGGCCCCTCAATGTCCTGGAACCTATAAAAGTCTGTTGCCACAAGGTCCAGCGTCAATCATCTGGGAGAGCGCTTGGGGCTGCATGACCTTCTGGAGTGTCTCTGTCTGAGTGAGGTCTGGAGGGCTTGAGAGGCAGATACGTGGATCGAACCTGTGGTGGGATAGGTACCATAGTTGAACTGTAATTGTATTTTGTTAAAATAAAGATTAGTTGTTCAAGTGCTTGATTCAGTGATATTTGACAGAAACTAAGGTGCACAAAAATGCTGTAAAAACTCAGCGGGTGCAGCAGCATCTATGGAGCGAAGGAAACAGGCGACGTTTCGGGCCGGAACCCTTCTTCAGACTGATGGGATGGGGGGGGGGGGGAGAAGGAAGGAAAATGGGAGGAGGAGGAGCCCGAGGGGGGGGGGGGGGGGCGGGGGGAGGGGGGGGGGGGAGGGATGGGGGGGGGGGGGGGGGGGGTGGGAGGAGACAGCTCGAGGGTTAAGGAAGGGGAGGAGACAGCAAGGGCTAGCAAAATTGGGAGAATTCAACGTTCATGCCATCCGGACGCAAGCAACCCAGGAGGAATGTGAGGTGCTGTTCCTCCAATTTCCGGTGTTGTTCACTCTGGCAATGGAGGAGACCCAGGACAGAGAGGTCAGATTGGGAATGGGAGGGGGAGTTGAAGTGCTGAGCCACCGGGAGTTCAGGTAGGTTATTGCGGACTGAGCGGAGGTGTTCGGCAAAACGATCGTCCAACCTCCGCTTAGTCTCCCCGATGTAAATCAGCTGACATCTAGAGCAGAAACTAGACTGGGGGGAAGCTTAGAATGAGCAATTTACAAGGATAGGGTGATGGATGTTGTCTACATAGATTTGATAAAGTCCCCAATGGTACGTTGATCCCAAATATTCATATGTATGGGATTCACAGTGACTTGGTCCTGTGGTTTCATAACTGGCTTACTGAGAGAAGACAGAGGATCGTGGTGTAAGATCGATATCGAGACTTGAGGTCTGTGAGCAATGCAGCTCTGTGGGGATCTGTCTGGGACCTCTGTGGTTCGTGATATACACGACTTGGACGGAAATGTAGATGGGTTGGTTTGCAAGAGTGCAGATGACACCAAGTTTGCTGGATTCACAGACTGTGAGGAAGGTTGCCAAGGTGCATATGGATCAGCTGCAGAAATCGGTGGAGAAATGGCAGGTGGAATTTAATCCAGGCAAGTGTGAGGTGTTGCACTTTGGGAGCTCAAATGTGAGGAGATACCAATACAATTAATGACATGACCATTAACAGCATTGACATACAGAGGGATCTTGGGTCCAAGTCCATAATTCACTGAAAGTGGTAACAAAAGAAATAGAGTGGTATGAAGAAATATATGGTACGCTTGCCTTCATTTTTTAGAGCATCATGGGTGGAAGTCCTGATGTTATTTTATCGGACTTTGATTTAGGCTGAATTTGGAGTATTGTGGGCAGCTCTGGTCACCTCGTACAGGAAATATGTGGAGGCTTTGGGAAGGGTCCAGAGGATGTTCATAGCAAAAGGATTTGAGTATAGGAGCAGGGAGGTTCTACTGCAGTTGTACAGGGTCTTGGTGAGACCACACCTGGAGTATTTGCGTACAGTTTTGGTCTCCAAATCTGAGGAAGGACATTATTGCCATAGAGGGAGTGCAGAGAAGGTTCACCAGACTGATTCCTGGGATGTCAGGACTGTCTTATGAAGAAAGACTGGATAGACTTGGTTTATACTCTCTAGAATTTAGGAGATTCTTATAGAAACTTACAAAAGGGATTTAGGAGATTCTTATAGAAACTTATGAGGGGATCTTATAGAAACTTACAAAATTCTTAAGGGGTTGGACAGGCTAGATGCAGGAAGATTGCTCCCGATGTTGTGGAAGTCCAGGACAAGGGGTCACAGCTTAAGGATAAGGGGGGAATCCTTTAAAACTGAGATGAGAAGAACTTTAAAGGATAAAATCCTTTAAAACTGAGATGAGAAGAACTTTTTTCACACAGAGAGTGGTAAATCTCTGGAACTCTCTGCCGCAAGAGGGTAGTCGAGGCCAGTTCATTGGCTATACTTAAGAGGGAGTTAGACATGGCCCTTGTGGCTAAGGGGATCAGGGGGTATGGAGAGAAGGCAGGTACGGGATACTGAGTTGGATGATCAGCCATGATCATATTGAATGGCGGTGCAGGCTCGAAGGGCCGAATGGCCTACTCCTGCACCTAATTTCTATGTTTCTATGTTTCTATGTTTACCAGAATGGTGCCTGGATTAGAGGGTAATTAGCTATACACAGAGGTTGGACAATCTTGGATTGTTTTCTCTCGACTGCCAGAGGTTTGGGGGAAACCTGATAGAACTATATAAAATTATGGGAGGTAAGGGTGGGGTATAAAGTCAGAACCTTTTCCCAGGATAGAAATAACAAATACTAGAGGGCATAGCTTTAAGATGAGAGGGGTAACGTTTTTTTTACACAGAGGGTGGTGAGTGCCTAGAACGCGCTGCCAGAGGTAGTGGTGGAAGCACATACGATAGTGGCGTTTAAGAGACTTTTCTGTGAGCTCATGGATATGTAGGGAATGGGAGGATATGGATCATGTGCAGACAGGTAAGTGTTTGGCTTGGCATTATGTTTGGTAGAAACACTGAGGGCCGAAGGGCCTGTTTTTGTCCTCTGGTGCTCCATGCTCTATGTTCTTCCATGCAAGCCAAAGTGCTGGAGTAACTCCAGCGGGTCAGGTAGCATCTCTGGAGGACAAGGAAAGCTGACGATTCAGGTCTGGACCTTTCTTCAGACCACAGATAACATTAATGTGTGAAAGATGGGTGTGCTTTGTCAAATAAGCTGATTTTGAGGTATTTTGGATAAATAAAATGTGATAAAACGCTCTTTGCCTTGCAAGTTTCCAGAGCAATGAATGATCCAAGGATACCTAGAACTCATCACTAAATATAACAAACAGATTAAGAAGGCCTTTAAAAAACAAACAAACACAGGTTCATTCCAAAAGGAAACAATTTGAAAAGCTATGTCTTGGTTAAAATTCTTTTGGAGCTATCATTTTATGCTAAGTACTGCATATGAAGGCATGAAAATTTTTGGAATGGTGATTTCAGAGATGTACGTTACGGAGCCTGTCAGCTCTTTAAAAAATAGCTCAAATGCTGACATTAAGGTAACTAAAAGGTTTGAAAGTACAGCTTTACGAGGTAAAGAGGATTGATGCATTTACTTGAGTGCCTGCCCCACTGTACGAGCTAATTCAAGAGCTCTCCCGAGTTTAAAAAAAAATCAAACTCATGGTAAGCACGTAGAATGTACGTAGCGGGTACGTCGGAGCTCATGGACGTCTCTTAGCGGCTCGTAACGCTAACGGCAGGTACTCGGGAAATGCGGTAAGCTCGTAAAGATTTTTCAACATGTTGAAAAATGTCGTCGAGAACCCCCGAGTAACTACGAGCTATTAACGTAAATCTCTGAGTTTGAAACAGGGGAAACTCTGGAGAACTCTTGAATTACCTCGTACAGTGGGACAGGTCCTTTACCTTATCAACTAACATGTTGAACAAAAGGTTCTACACCAAGGTTCAGCAATCTTTATTAGCATTCTAGTTACTTAGGTGTACATGCAGAACCTTGAATTCCAACAAATTCACGTTTGATCTACTGTTCTAGCTTATCACTCCTTACATCAAATGACACGACTCACAGCTTGGACTCCAACACTACCCATAAAAGGAACATGCCATATTTTTAGTTTAGATTAGAGATACAGTGAGGAAACAGGCCCTTCGCCTCACTGAATCCACACCGACCAGCGATACCCATACATTAACACTATCCTACACACACTAGGGACAATTTTACATTTATGACAAGCCAATTAACCTACAATATTCCCCTGCTGGCAGGTGGGTAATCTCTGAGATTTGAACCCGGGACCCTGTTTCCAAGTTGTTGTTGTCGACGCCTTGAACAGCCCTTTTAAATGATTTCCCCTTCAATCTTTTAAAGGAACCCTTTGTTCTAACACAAAGCTCTCATGACTCTGAAGATAACCATTTCAAATTGTAACTCGTCCAAGGGCTGAATAAACAAAACATATCTTTTTTCCTTGGAAGATAGACACAAAATGCTGGAGTTAACTCAGCGGGTCGGACCACATCTCTGGAGAGAAGCAAAGAGTGATGTTTCGGGTTGGGATGCTTCTTCAGACTGAGAGTCTGGGGAAAGGGGAATGAGTTATATAGACGGCAATATAGAGATATCGAACAAAGAAATGAAAGATATGCTAAAAAGTAACGATGATCAAGGAAGTAGCTGTGCGCTAGGTGAAAACGAGTTATATAGACAATGAAACTCAACAGGACATCAGTGAAACGAGTACACTGACTAGGGTGAAGGAGGGACTGAGAGAGAGGGGATGCAATGGCTACTTGAAGCGAGAGAAATCAATATTCATACAGAAGATAGACACAAAATGCTGGAGAAACAGTAAGACATGTTGGAGAGAAGGGCGACATTTCAGGTCCAGATCTTTCTTCAGACTAGTCAGGGGCAAGGGAAACGAGAGATTTAGACGGCGATGTAGAGAGATATAGAACAAATGAATGAAAGATATACAAAAAAGTAACAAAGATAAAGGAAACAGGTCATTATTAACTTTGCTTGATGAGAACAAGAAGCTGGTGTGACTTGGGTGGGGGAGGGATGAAGTGAGGGGGAATGCAGGGGTTAGTTGAAGTTAGAGAAATCAATGTTCATACCGCTGGGGTGTAAGCTGCCCAAGCGAAATATGAGGTGCAGTTCCTCCAATTTGCACTGAGCCTCACTCTAACAATGGAGGAGGCTCAGGACAGAAAGGTGGGAATGGGAGGGTAGAGAGTTCTTCATTATGTTCCCTGAATATATTTTCCATCTCATTATACAGTTCCTTCGCACCAGACTACATCGCCATGAAGTTATCTTCAGCCATGCCCTCAGCAGATGTTAATTACTTGAACGATATCACTCTGCTTCTAAGTTTCTGTGGTGCCAGGATTTCTCTCTGTCTCTCCTTAGCTAGAAGTGTTCTCCAAAACCTGTTAGGATACTTTTGTAAACAGCTACACAAGTAATAATGAGTTTGTAAGAAAGAACTTGGTAGATGTGGTAATGGTTAGGATGTGAGGAAATCCATTTTCAGCATCTACTCACATGCTGTAGGCTGGAAGTAAAGCATTAAAATCCCAATATCAGTGCCATGGTGTGGTCAAGAGTAACTGGTAGAAACCCTAAAAAGCCAGCGTCTCTTCTGAGGTGCAGACCAAGTGGCCGGGCCAAATCTGAGATGACAGTGTGTTGTCCTGCCCACAGACAACGAGGGACTGTGCACGCATGCACAGAGGCAAAGACTGAGCTGCAGTATAAATCAGTGACTACCAGTGCCGCCTCTCCAAGCCCCAAAGCTGAGCTTCCAGGACATACTTGAGACTGCCAGCCCCCCTCTCGAGGCAAGGGTGAACTGCAGGGAGAAGCTTCCGATCACCGTGCACCCTCCCTTTGAAGATTAGCACTGAGCTGCCGGGACAAGCCCAAGCTCGCAAGACCCACCACACATGGGCCCTGATGGCAAGGTACAGTTTCTCGATGCAGTCCTGGAAGACCTATTTATTTTGATTTAGTTTAGTTTAGAGATACAGTGCCGGAACAGGCCCTTCAGCCCATTGAGTGCACGCCGACCAGCAAACCCCTCATATTAACACTATCCTACACACAGCAGGAAAAATGTTTACACTTACTGGGCCAATTTACCTGCATACCTTTACGTCTTTGAAGTGTGGGAGGAAACCGAAGATGTTGGAGGAAACACACGCAGGTCACGGGGAGAACGTACAAACTCCGTACAGACAGCACCCGTAGTCGGGATCGAACCCTGGTCTCCGGCGCGGCAAGCGCTGTGAGGCAGCAACTCTACGGACTGTGGAATTGTGGTATCTTAACCAGCAACTCCCACCCCATCAACGTTGGGCACCATATCTGAGGAAGGATGTGGAGAGGGTCCAGAGGAGGTTTACGAGAATGATCCCAGGAATGAGTGGGTTAACCTACGATGAGCGTTTGTCGGCACTGGGCCTGTACTCGCTGGAGTTTAGAAGAATGAGGGGGGACCTCATTGAAACGTACGGAATAGTGAAAGGCTTGGATAGAGTGGATGTGGAGAGGATGTTTCCCCTAGTGGGAGAGTCCAAGACCTGAGGTCATAGCCTCAGAATTAAAGGATGTTCTTTTAGGAAGGAGATGAGGAGAAATTTCTTTAGTCAGAGGGTGGTGGATCTGTGGAATGTTTTGCCACAGAAGGCTATGGAGGCCAAGTCAGTGGATATTTTTAAGGTAGGGATAGATAGATAGATTCTTGATTACTACAGGTGTCAGAGGTTGTGGGGAGAAGGCAGGAGAATGTAGTTTGGAGGAACAGGTAGATCAGCGATGATTGAATGGTGGAGTAGACTTCTTGGGCCGAATGGCCTAATTCTACTCCTATCACATGACCTTATAACCTTACCCTGGAGGATATAGTGCTCCCTGTTATTGCTACAGCCATTAGAGAGCTAACGTCAGTGGGAAGCAGAAATGATAGACTTCACATCCACTAATTTCCCTCACACACGCTATTACTTCCATCTTCAAACAATTACAGTACATTTGTCAAGTCTGTGATCACTCTTGGTGGTGAATCGATGTGAACTTAATCCAAACGTAATAGTTTGGCAAATGGTGTTACTGTTTTCCAAATGCTCGGTATTGACTGGGCGACCATTTTGCTGAACACCTCCGCTCAGTCAGCCTGGGATTACATGATCTCCCGGTTGCCAAACATTTTAACTCCCCTTCCCATTCCCACACTGACCTTTCTGTCCTGGGCCTCCTCCATTGTCAGATTGAGGCCAAATGCAAATTGGAGGAACAGCGCCTCATATTTTGCTTGGTCGGCTTACACCCTAGCGGTATGAATATTGATTTCTCTAACTTCAAGTGACCCTTGCATCTCCTCTCTCTCTGTCCCTCCCCCACCCTAGTCATTGTACTAGTTTCACTGTTGTCCTGGTGAGTTTCACTGTTTGTATAACTTGTTATTACCTAGCCCACAACCTACAATGGCCAGTTTCCTTTGTTATCGTTGCTTTTTTCCATATCTTTAATTCATTTGTTCTATATCTCTCTATATCACCGTCTATATCTCTCATTTCCCTTTCCCCTGACTGTCTGAAGAAGGGTCTCGAACCGAAACGTCACATATTCCTTTTCTCCAGAGATGCTGCCTGACCCGCTGAGTTACTCCGGCTTTTTGTGTCTACCTTCGGTTTAAACCAGCATCTGCAGTTCCTTCCTACACAATATATCTTTAGTGATGGACTCCATCATTTTACCCATTGCTGATGTCGGGCTAATAATCTACAATTGTTTGTTTTCACTCTATTACTTGTTTTAAATCATGAGTGCACATTAGCTACCCTCCAATACAGAGTTTAAAGAATGTTGATCGAGAGTCAAAAATATGTTCCCTAAATATTCTGGGATGCTCACTGGTGATTCATCAGCTTTCATTCCCATTAATTTTCTTCACAATATTTTCCTACAGATAATGACTTATTTCATCTTACCAGATCCTAGATTCCCTAACATATCCAGAGGTCATTGAAAATAGCTAGACGATAGCAAAACAAGTGATTTTCCTTATTGGCCAGAGCGTAGAATACATGAGCCAAGAGGTCATGCTGGAGCTGTACGCAAACAGCTGGACGTAGTTTATCATTGCATAGTGTTCCGGACTCCATGCTGCAGGAAATGATGTGCTAGCACTCGACATAATACACAAGGAACATTGGAAAATGATGCCAGGAACAGGGAATTTTAGAAATTGGAGGAGAGTACCTTTCACCCTTTCACACAAGATAGATACAAGACAGATACAATTTATTTGTCATTTGGACCCCTTGAGGTCCAAATGTAATGCCGTTTCTGCAGCCATACATTACAAACAAATAGACCCAAGACACAACATAATTTACATAAACATCCATCACATCGCTGTGATGGAAGGCCAAAAAAACTTATCTCTCCACTGCATCCCCCTCCCCCCCCCCCCCCCCCCCCCCCCCGATCGTTCAGAGTCAAAGTCAAAGCCCCCGGCTGGCAAAGAAAAGGCGATTGTCCCGCAGCCATTAAAGCCACGCCGGGTGATGCACGGTCGCACACCGGGTCTTGGTGTTAGAGCCCCCAGCGTGCGCTCGCACAGTCCCGCGGCCATTCCAAGCCGCGCGGAGCGGTGATGTAAGGCCCCGCTCCAGGAGCTCTTCGATCCCCGCAACACGGGCTGTGTGGGAGAAGTCGCCGTTGCGGGAGCCCTGAAAAGCGGTCTCCCTCCAGGGACACGCAGGCTCCCGGTGCCGCCGTCCGCCAGACCCGCCGTTGCAGCCTCCGAATCGCCGGAGGTCGGGCCACAGCAGCAGCAGCGCTCCACCCCCGCTCCACCCGCTCTGGACTCGGCCAGCTCCGCGACGGTGAGGCGAGTAGTCGGCACCAGAGCCCCCGGTCTTCCTGTTGGAGGCCGCTCCTCTTTGCAGCCCCAACGACAACGGAGGCCCGACAAAGAAAAGGTCGGGTCTCCCGTGCAGGGAGAGATTAAAAGTTACCCCCTCCCTCCCTCTTGCCCCCCCCCCCCCCCCCACACACATACCCCAACAAAAAATAACAAAAACTACATAAAAACATAGACACAAAATAATAAAAACGCAGACGGGCTGCAGAGGCCGCTGCTGACCAAGGGGGGTGGGTGCATGGAACAAGCTGCCAGAGGAGGTAGTTGAGACAGGGACTATCCCAACGTTCAGGAAACAGTTAGACAGGTACATGCATAGGACAGGTTTGGAGGGGTACGGGCCAAATGAGGGCGTGGGACTAGTGTAACTTGGACATGTTGGCCGGTACGGGGAAGTTGGGCCAAAGGGCCTGTTTCCATGTTGTATCACTCTATGACTCTAATAGCTGTGTTGGGATTGAAGAAAGATTACATTTTAATGTATAATTAAGAAAACCCTACTTATCATAAGATCATGAGATCATGTATTAGTAATCAAATTAGGCCATTCGGCCCATTTAGTCTAGTCTGCCATTCCATCAAGACTGATCTATCTCTTCCTCCTAACCCCAATCCCCTGTTTTCTCCCTATTACCCCTGACAGCTGTACTAATCAAGAAATAGACAATAGAAAATAGACAATAGACAATAGGTGCAGGAGTAGGCCATTCGGCCCTTCGAGCCAGCACCGCCATTCAATGTGAACATGGCTGATCATCCCCAATCAGTATCCCGTTCCTGCCTTCTCCCTATATCCGCTATTTTTAAGAGCCCTATCTAACTCTCTCTTGAAAGCATCCAGAGAACCTGCCTCCACCGCCCTCTGAGGCAAAGAATTCCACAGACTCACCACTCTCTGTGAGAAAAAGTGTTTCCTCCACTCCGTTCCAAATGGCTTACCTCTTATTCTTAAACTGTGGCCCCTGGTTCTGGAGAGAAAGTGGAGATATGTGGAGAGAAAGGATCATAATTGTCAGCAGAGAGGCTAATGATGAGGGGAGGAAGATTTAAGGTATTGGCTCAAGGATTAGAGAGTAATGGAAGAAAGATTTTACTTGGTGGCCGGGGAGAAAGATAATCTGGAGCCTGCTGTCACAATCAAAATATTTATTGCATTTAAAAGGCTGGCGTATAAATTCTTGTCGTACCACACTCTACATAGCAAGCAGGGCTGGATTTACGTATAAGCTTGACAAGCTTAAGTTTAGGACCTCAAAATCTAGAGGGGCCTCGCAGAGCCGGATTTACCACTAGGCTGCATAGGCTGAAGCCTAGGGCCTTGAAATCTAGGGGCCTCTGGCCAAGGCAAGACACCTGCCGTTCAACTCTGGGCCCCCCCTCTCTATCTCTCTCTCTCTCTCTCTCTCTGTCTGTCACTCTCCGTCTCCGCCCGCCATCCGAATCTGCGTCCGGGCCGCAGGGCTTCGCTCCTCATCCGCTGGCATGGCCGTCCGCCTTGCACATGCGCACTGCGACAGTCAGCACATCTTCCCCCCTGCACATGCGCACAACCACATCATCGGCTGCCCTGCGCATGCGCACTGCCACGGCAACTGGTCGGCGCTGGGCACTTCTCTCTCTCGCTTTGAATTGTGGGAGTTCTGGCCGCCATTGCTGTCCGGTCGCCGTCTTTCTGCGACCGCTGAAAACCAACGCAGAATCACTCCCATTTTTACTTCATTAGATGTGCATTTTTACTTCATTAGCAGTGGATTCTTGGGGTGGCAGCTCAGTCCCTGGCAGTTGACTCACAGCTATTCCTTGAAATTCCATTTCAAGCAGAGTGCAAGGCCACCAAATTCCAATCCATTTCCCTACCATTTCAAGCAGGGTGCAAGACTACAAAATTCAAGTGCATTTTCATACCATTTCATGCAGGGTGCAAGGCCACCATATTCAAATGCAGTTTCATACCATTTCATGCAAGGTGAAACCACCATAAAACCACACAAAACACCACACACAGTTCAGTAGACATTCAGTGTGTTCAGTTGATTCACAGCTCAGACAGATTTGTGAACTCTCCCTCTCCCATCATAGAGACTGAACCACACCCACACTTCCGGGTTTAATAATCCCTCCCCATTCCACAGGAAAAGGTGTGGCCTTCATGGTGTGATTGACAGGAGAGAGATTCTCAACATTTTTTAAACACTAACAACCATTCGCATTGCATTTTTACTTCATTAGCAGTGCATTTTTATGTCATTAGCAGTGGATTCTTGGGGTGGCAGCTCAGTCCCTCAATCCTGATGTGCTGGCAGCTCACTCACGGCTGGTGGGCTGGCATTTGACTCATGGCTATTCCTTGAAATTCCATTTCAAGCAGAGTGCAAGGCCACCAAATTCAAATCCTGTTCCTACCATTTCAAGCAGGGTGCAAGGCCACCAAATTCAAGTGCAGTTTCCAACCACTTCAAGCAGGGTGCAAGACTACCAAATTCAAGTGCAGTTTCATACCACTTCAAGCAGGGTGCGAAGGCCACCAAATTCAAGTGCAGTTTCATACCATTTAAGGAGGGTGCAAGGCCAACAAATTCAAATGCAGTTTCATACCATTTCATGCAAGGTGCAACAACACTACATTCAAATGCAGTTTCATACCATTTCATGCAGGGTGAAAGGCCACCATATTCAAAAGCAGTTGCATACCATTTCAATCAAGGTGAAACCACCATAAAACCACACAAAACACCACACAAAACACCACACACAGTTCAGTAGACATTCAGTGTATTCAGTTGATTTACAGCTCAGACAGAGTGTGAACTCTCCCTCATCATACGCAGTACGCAGTATCTCGACAGGCGTAAGCCGTGCATTTTTACTTCATTAGCAGTTTTTACTTCATTAGCAGTGCGTTTTTACTTCATTAGCAGCATTTTTACTTGCATTTTTACTTCATTAGCAGTGCATTTTTACTTCAAACCAACCATATTTTCATTTTCAAACCACATTAAGGGCACTCACAGTTGAGTAGAAATGTGTTCAGTGTTATTCAGAGCTCAGAGAGACGTGACCATCTTGGTTCCTCCATCTTGCAGAGACTGAGTGAGGCACACCACTTCCGGGTTTTATAGTCCCTCCCTCCTCCCACCAGCAGGGGCAGCAGAGAGAATGGCAATTTAAAAAAAAACATTAATATTTCTCTGATTTTTCATCGATGGGAAAAATCCTCCGGCCCCGGAAGGCAGCGGGGGGTCTGAGCGAGGTGGCCAAAAATGACAGCCACAGGTGCCGGCTTTTGTTTTCGGAACTCAAGCCACAGCGAGCCAAAAGCGGTCAAGATCAGACATTTAGTAATATAGATATCTATATACATTTAAAACCCTGTGTGTGTGTGTGTTTATTTGTGGGTGTATGTCAGATTAGATTTTTGGCCTTTGATTCCTTGGTCCGCCAAAACCGCACACAAAAACTCCGAGATTTATTCCATTTCGCTAGCGATTTTACTTTTACATTCGCATATCCACTCCTCATTAAATTTAGTCGTTTTTATGTACACATTTTTAAATAAAATTCTTCCCCCCCCTCCCCCCCACTCACTGATTTTTTCGCCTTGTGCTGGCCAGCCACCATAATGGCTGCTGCCACCCGGCTCTCTTCCAAAAACATTGACATTTTTCACATTTCACTAGCCATTTTCGCTGCCGGCTCTCCCCCACTTTTAATAAAGTTCTATCATATAGTATCGTGTGTGTAGGAAGGAATTGCAGATGCTGGTTTAAACTGAAGATAATGGGAGCAGGCCATGGACCGAAAAGTCACATGGACTGAGCTCTGGCAGGCTGAACCACAGCGCATCAAGTTCCTGGTCCAGGCAGTGTATGATGTCCTGCCCAGCCCATCGAACCTCTTCATCTGGGGCAAAGCGGAATCTCCAGATTGCCCGCAATGTTCAGGCAAGGGGACGTTGGAACACATCCTGAGCTGTTGCCCAAAGGCTCTTGGGCAGGGCCGGTACACATGGCATCACGACCAGGTTCTCAAACCCATTGCAGAAGCCATCAGCATGGGAATCAGCAGCTGTAGACGAGAACGCCCCACCACCCAGATGATCACCTTCGTGAAGGTCGGAGTGCAGCTGCCAAAAACCACAGCAGCCAGGAATCCGTCAGGAATCCTGGCAACTGCGCAGGACTGGCAGCTTTCCATAGACCTGGTGAAGCAGCTGAAGTTCCCACAGCACATTGCCACGACCACCCTGAGGCCAGACATCCTCCTGGTCTCAGAGGCGACCAAAAACATCGTCTTGTTGGAACTGACTGTGCCGTGGGAGGACCGTCTGGAGGAGGCCCACGAGAGGAAGATGACCAAGTATGAAGAGCTGGTCATAGACTGCTGCAAGCAGGGCTGGAAGGCAAGGTGTATGCCCATTGAGGTTGGCAATCGCTCTACAAAGCCTTGAGTGCACTGGGCATCAACGGAGTGGCAAGGAGAAGGGCCATCAAGAACACCACAGAGGCAGCAGAGGCCTCGAGATGGCTCTGGATCAGGAGAGGAGGTCCATGGGGAGGAGCAAATGCCACCTGAACACAAGTCGTGGTCTGATCAACCACGGCTGGGTCGCCTTGGTGAGGGTGTTTGATGTTGAAAGACCTGAAACACCCAATGACCCCAGATTACATCACTGATGATGTGTTCAGGAGCATCTATTGATGTATTTGTAGCAAAAAATAGACACAAAAAGCTGGAGTAACTCAACAGGTCAGACAGAATCTCTGGACAAAAGGAAAATACTATGTTTTGGGTTGGGTCTGAAATAGGTTCCTGCACACTTTTGGAATGTGGAGAGAAACAAGAGTACCCAGAGAAAACCCATGCGATTAAAGGGAAAAGGAGCAAAGTCCATACAGACAGCACCCATATTCAGGATCAATTCCGGGTCCCTGGCACTTTTAGGCAGCAACTTTATGGCCAATGTACTGCCCCATAGTCTTGAACTTAATTAAAACATACAGTAGCTGTAAAGGGGGCCATAGCTTCACATGGAGATTTAAAACATGAAAATTGATATTTTCATATTTTTAGTAACCAAAGTTATCAACGTATGATTTTGTGTGTGTTGGAAAACAAAATATAGTGGCATAGCTGGTAGATTTGCTGCATCACATGCCAGAGATCTGTGTTCGATCCTGTCCTCGGGCACGGTCTGTGTTGAAAGTGGTACAACATAACTTGTGTGAATGGGTAGACAGAAATGCTGGTGAAACTCATCGGGTGAGGCAGCATCTATGGAGTGAAGGAAACAGGTGACGTTTCGGGTCGAGACCTTTCTTCACTGATGTGAGGATGGGGGGGGGATGGAACCAAGAAAGGAAGAGGCGGAGACAGTGGGCTGAGGGAGAGCTGGGAAGGGGAGGAGAAAGCAGGGATGACCTGAAGTTGAAGAAGTCAATGTTCATACCGCTGGGGTGTAAACTGCCCAAGCGAAATATGAGGTGCTGCTCCTCCAATTTACGGTGGTCCTCACTCTGGCCATGGAAGAGGTCCAGGACAGAAAGGTCGGATTGGGAATGGGATGGGGAGTTGAAGAGCTGAGCCACCGGGAGATCAGGTTGATTATTGCGGACCGCACGAAGGTGTTGGGTGAAGCGATCGCCAAGCCTGCGCTTGGTCTCACGGATGTAGAGCAGCTGAGACCTAGAGCAGCGGATGCAATAGATAAGGTTGGAGAAGGTGCAGGAGAACCTCTGCCTCACCTGGAAAGACTGCTTGGGTCCTTGAATGGAGTCAAGGGGGGAGATAAAGCGACAAGTGTAGCATTTCCTGCGGTTGCAAGGGAAAGTGCCAGGAGAGGGGGTGGTTTGGGTGGGAAGGGACAAATTGACCAGGGAGTTATGGAGGGAGTGGTCTATGCGGAAAGCCAACAGGGGAGCAGATGGGAAGATGTGGCCAGTGGTGGAATCTTATTGGTCGACAAAAAAGCTGGAGAAAATCAGCGGGTAAGGCAGCATCTATGGAAAGGAATAGACAACGTTTCAGGTCGAGACCCTTCTTCAGATTGATGTCGGGGGAGGGGAGGGGGGGTACATGAAAAAGAAAGGAAAAAGCTGAGACAGTGGGCTGTGGGAGAGCTGGGAATGGGAGGGGAAGGAGGGAGAAAGCAAAGACTACCTGAAATTAGAGAAGCCAATGTTCATACCGCTGGGGTGTAAACTACCCAAGCAAATATGAGGTGCTGCTCTCCCAGTATGCGGTGGGCCTCACTCTGGCCATGGAGGAGCCCCAGGACAGAAAGATCGGATTCGGAATGGGAAGGGGAGTTGAAGTGTTGATCAGGTTGGTTATTGCGAACTGGGTGGAGGTGTTGTGCGAAGCGATCGCCAAGCCTGCACTTGGTCTCACCGAGGTTGATCATACGCTGAATAATCCAACCACATTTTTGTTTGGAAGTGGAAAGAAATAATAGAAATTGCATTAATTGCAATGTGTAAGAAGAGTTGCGATACTGTATTATAATTTTGCTGCATGTCATTGTGGTATATATCATGTCTTGATTGGTGAATGTGTTTAGTTTGTAGCTTTATTTGAAGCAGAAATAATATGTGAGTGCTGCATTGAGCATAATTCCGACTGGGCACTTAGTCCGAGCACATTATCACACGCGTCATGCAAGCCGTCTTAAATGATCACCTAAACTATAATTTGGCAACATAAAAAGCTGCCAAGGTTACCCGGCTGAGAACAGAGAAAAATAACTGTGAGTGCCCTGCAAGGTGTATAATATTTTTAACACTGTCATAGGCCTTTCTTACATATGCTGTCACAATGCACTGTAGTCTCTAAACAACCCTTCAGTAATTTTCCTTGCCCTCCATTTCAGAATAATAGTGCATAATAAGCCGATAACTCAACACTAGCCCTGGCAGTAAATAAATAAATAAATAGCGCAGCTTTCCAGCACTTTATCTCATTGGCCACGCTCGGCTGCAAATCGGTGTCAATTTGGTGGACCACCTTCCTCTAGTCGTGGGGGTGGGGGATTGGGAGGGGCCTTACAAATGGAACAGCTTATGGCCTCTCTTCATCTAAATCCGGCCCTGGTGGCAAGGACCAAAGGCTGGGAAATGGAAGTAGCAGGATATGGCTTTCATGATTAGCGTGAACACTGGAAGTAACATGGGGTGTTTAGTACTGTAAATGTGTAGGGGATGTGAATGGCAGTGTGGTTCTCTGTGGCCATGCCCTGCTACTGCTCATACTGGATTCAAGAACCAGGCAATGAGATGATAATGCTTGTCTCTCTTATGTTAATCATGGCAGCTCAACTATGGATGTGAGGATGGGCTCACCCAAAACAAGGTTTGCTCTGTGCCCTTTGGCTAACCTCATCCATGCTGCCTATAAACACAAACTCCATTTGCCCACATTGGGTTATATCCCGTTGTGCATTTTCTATCCAAGTAGCCGTACAAAGGCCTTTTAAACAACGTAACTGTGTCTGCCCCAACCAGATATTCACTAATTTAACAGTTGGATTCTCCTTTAAATTTCTCCCCTCTAATGTTCAATCTGTACCATTTCGTTCATGACTCTTCTGCTCTGTGAAAAAAAGACTGACCATTTATCCTACCTGTTTGTATGGATGTCAGCAAAGTATTTGACAAGGTTCCGCATGGTAGGCTGCTTTGGAAGGTGAGATCGCATGGGGTCCTGGGAGAGCTGGCTGTGGATAGAAATTGGCTTCATTGAAGGAAGCTTTTTCCATATAGAAATGCCTTTTAAGTTATACTGCAACACAGTAAGACGAATGTGAATGGGACTAAAGACATTGATCTGCTGGAATGGGCTTCTGTTTATTGACAGAAGGACACAAAGTGCTGGAGTAACTCAGCGGATCAAACAACAGCAAATGGATAGGTGACATTTTGGGTAGAAATCTTTATTCAGACCTATGCATGTTCTCCAGAGATGTGTAGGAAGGAACTGCAGATGCTGGATTAAACCGAACATAGACGCAAAAATCGGGTGTAAAGGGCCTGTCCCACTTGGGCGACCTAACCCGCGAGTTCTGGCGAGTTTGCCCTCGACTCATACTTGCAGCATGGTTGACACGAGGTCGTAGGAGGTCTTCGTAACTCTCCTTCATACTCGAGAGTGGTCTCCGTGTACTCGAGGCCTCAGCTAGGTCGCGGCGTATTTTTCAATATGTTAAAAAATGCCGGCGAGTAAAAAAAAGGTCGCCATGGAAAAAATCAATACTTTTTTTACTCGAGATTTAGTCGCAGTAGCTCTTAGTTGAAATCAATTAGGGCTGGAAAATAAATGTTGCCATTGCCCACTACCAGGTCCCTAAAAATATATATGCTTTTTTTGCAAGACTTTTGTAAAATACCTGCCCTGGAAAAGTGCACTGACAGATATTTTCACATTAACACAAGCCTATCAATAAACAGATAGTTGAAATAAAGAACTGCAGATGCTGGTTAATACACAAGTGAGCACAAAATGCTGGGGTAACTCAGCAGGTCAGGCAACATCTCTGGAGAGGGCCCTTTGGGGGAGTCTAAGAGGAGAGGGACCGGTGGAGATGGGAGATGGGGGTCATCATTGGGTGGTGAGGACTCCTTTCCATAAAAAAATGCACGGAGGCAGAGTCGACTTTCCCTCAACAGCCCACTGTGGCAAAAAATTCCACTGATTCACCACCCTCTGACTAAAGAAATTCTACCTCAACCTTCCTAAAGGAATGCCATTTAATTCTGAGGCTCTGACCTCTGGTCCTAGACTCTCCCACTAGTGGAAACAACCCCTCTATCCAAGCCTTTCACTATTCAGTAAGTTTCAATGAGGTGCCCCTATTCCTCCTAAACTCCAGTGAGTATAGGCCCAGTGCTGTCAAGAGCTCATCTAATGTTAACCTAATCATTCTTGGGATCATTCTTGTAAACCTCCTCTGGACCCTCTCCAGTGCCAGCACATCCTTCCTCAGACATGGGGCCCAAAACTGCTCACAATACTCCAAATGCGAGCTGACCAGTGCCTTACTGAAAAAAGACTCATAAAGACTTATAAAGACCTGTTTTTGTATTCTAGACCTCTCAAAATAAATGCTAGCATTGCGTTTGTCTTCCTTACTACCAATTTGACTTGCAAATTCACTTTTTGGGAATCCTAAAACCAGCATTCTCTTCCCATTTAGAAAATAGTCTACGCCTTTACTCCTGCTACCAAAATGCACCACTCCACACTTTTAAACTCTGTATTCCATCTGGCACTTCTCTGCCCACTATCCCAAGCTGTCCTTCTGCAGAATCCCTGCTTTCTCTACACTACCTGCCCCTCCACCTATATAAGGAAACCTGCCATATTGAACCAGTCCAGCCCATTATATTACTCCAGAGGCACCAATGCAAATGAAATAGCATTATATTTCGTAAATATGTAAATTAATTGGTGCCTTTGGAGCAATATATGGGCTGACTGATTAAAGACGGCGATAGGTAGATAGGTAGGTAGTTAGTTAGGTAGGTAGATGGATAGGTAGCTAGGGAGGTAAGTAAAGAGGTAGATAGATTGGCGGATGGGCAGACAGGGCAGACAGACAGACAGACAGACAGACAGACAGACAGACAGACAGACAGACAGACAGACAGACAGACAGAGATAGAAAGACATGTAGGTAGATAGGTGAATAGGTGGATGGATAGGTAGAATATAGATAGAACAAACCTCTGGCCTCTGGATTGTTGGCACCTCCACCATGGACATGACCAGGTAAGTGGCAGCCATTATGTTCGGAACTTGTTTACTTCTGATTAATTGATCTGTCTGGACATTCCCAGTCAGATTGGATACCTCAGTGCCTGACACTGTAAACCACAGAGTAATGTTTGGATGGCTTCCTTAAACTTATTTGTGTTAATCTTCAGATTGGCAGCAGCCATAAAAGAAATTCTCAGTCTTTCTGGTAAATACGCCAATAATTCACAGCAGGAAGAATGAGTTAAACTCCTTTGTGCTGGATTTCTTCACCTCCGAGTTCACTGTTGAAAGTATTGCTATGCTAAATTGGAATTGTTAGTTCGAACAAATTGTAACTATATCATTAAAATTAAATAGTAAAATGTTATAAAATGACTTCTAGAATTTATCTCAATGTATTTCAATTAACCCCGATATATATCCCAAAAACTTTTTTCAAAAAAGTCGACTCCATTGTTACAAGTTTTATCTGGGATTATAAGAATCATAGAATAAGTAAAAAACATCTATGTAAGTCAAAGATAAATGGAGGTTTGACCTTGCCAAATTTCTTGTTTTATTTTTGGGCAGTCCATATTAAAAACATGAATTTCTGGCTGGAAGAA
Source organism: Leucoraja erinaceus (assembly GCF_028641065.1). Classification (NCBI taxonomy): domain Eukaryota; kingdom Metazoa; phylum Chordata; class Chondrichthyes; order Rajiformes; family Rajidae; genus Leucoraja; species Leucoraja erinaceus. The sequence continues at coordinate 3,982,166 of NC_073383.1, forward strand.
ATGGATCAACAACCAGATTGGTTAAGGATGGAAAAGGAAGACTGTCTACCTTTTGAAATTGGACCGATCATATTTGCCCCCACAAAACTGCACAAAAAAACCCATAGGGAAAACCCCATAATACATAGTGGAATACGAATTTGGAAACAATTTAAAAAAGTTTTAAAATTGAATAATATACCACTATGCTTTCCCATTGTAAATAATCCCTTATTCAAACCATTCTTTTTGGATAAGGGTTTCACACAATGGAAAAGTTATGGAATTAAAAAGATTGGACATCTTTATGGGAAAGGTACTTTTCTTTCATTTCAGGAGTTACAACAGAATCATGGACTGCACTCAAATAATTTCTTCAGATATCTACAAATTAGAGATTATGTTAAATCTAACACACAAGTCTACAGGACTACAGAAACCAGAAATCCTTGATGAATGTTTAAACAAGCATCCTAACACTGAAAAATTAATAGCTTATATTTATAACACCCTCCTAAACAACGAGGTACCACCGACGGAACTATATAGACACACATGGGAAATTGAATTAAGTCATCCTATATGGAAAGATTTGTGGGACGAAAGTTTACAACATATACATCAATGTTCGTTGAATGCCAGATATGCTTTAATACAATTTAGAGTCTTACATAGATTACACTACTCTAAAATAAAACTAAATAGAATCTTCCCACAAATCTCTCCTATTTGTGATAAATGTCTACATCTAGATGCTAATTTAACACATACATTTGCAAATTGCATAAAAATTAAACATTTCTGGACGGATATTTTTGAAATAATTTCAGAAGTTATTAATACAAAACTGGATCCAAACTCAAAACTAATAATACTTGGAATATCAGAGCAAAGTTTAACACTCACAATAAGCCAAAGAAATTTCCTCGACTACAGTATACTAATGACGTATTATAAGTAATCCATTCCACCTTTTTTGTTTTTTTGGATATTTGTAACTCTTTTTTCTCTCTTTCTCTCTTTTTCTATATAAAAAAAAATACTAGAAGCAGAAGTAATCGACAATTGAAAATTTTAATAATGTATGACTGATGTATATGAAAAGTTTTTTTACTATAATATGTAACTATACTTTATAATATGTCTACTTCTAATTAAAATATAAAACATTAAAAAAAAAGAAATAAAAAAAAGAATTTATCTCAATGTTTAAGAAACATTCAGACAGGTACATGGATAGGACAGGTTTGGAGCAATATGGGCCAAATGCAGGCAGGGGGGACTAGTGTAGATGGGACATGTTTGCCGGTGTGGGTAAGTTGTGCCAAAGGGCCTGTTTTCATCCTGCAAGGCTCTATACCTGTATGATAACTGGTATCAATTAAAATTTGACATATTATAGAAAATATTCTAGATATTCTAGAAAATATTCTAGAATACCTTCTGGCTGCAATATGACTTCCTGTCTCTTTTACTCAATGCCCTGACTTATGAAAGTAAACACACCATATTTAGTTTATAGATAAGTGCGCAAACAGGCCATTTTGGCCCACCAAGTCTATGCCAAATTGTGATCTCCGCACACTCACACTATCCTACACACACTATGGACAATTTACAATTAACCTACAAACCTGTACGTCTTTGGAGTGTGGGAGGAAATCGGAGATCCCGGAGAAAACCCACGAAGGTCGCAGGGAGAATGCACAAACTCTGTACAGACAGCACCTGTAGTCAGGATCGAACACAGGTCACTTTGTCCCTGGCGCTGTAAAGGGGCTGTTCCACTGCGGCGACCTAATCTGTGAGTTTAGAAGAGTTTGCCCTCGACTCAAACTTGCAACACATGGTCCTAGGAGGTCCTATGAGGTCACTCTCCTTCATGCTCGAGGGAAGTTCCCACATACAGTTTGGTTGAGGAAACATTTTCAGCATGTTGAAAATTTTTCCGCGAGTAAAAATTGGTCGGCTTGGTTGTTTTTAACTCGCAGTTGCAGTGGAGTGGGGTCACCATGTAGTTACAGGCAGTTGAGGATAGCCGTAGGCTATCTCCTTCACTGACCGGGCATTTTAATTGGCTCATTGGAGTTTACAGGATCAAGGAAAACCGACCGGCAATGTTAAATGCCCGCTAAACTTTATTATAAGCTGTCTGCCTTCTTAAAAGTGTCTCCACTCCTTCTCCCCCCGTTCTGCCCCCCTTCTCTCAACTTCTCTCCCCTTCTCTCCCTCCCCCCCCCCCCTTCTCTCTAAAGGACTTACCATACACTGTGCAGCCATCTTTTTCCTTCCTGTTCATCGCGGATATGTATTTCCCTGGCCGCCGCCTTTGCGATGTGTGCGTGCGTGTGTGTGTGTGTGTGTGTGTGTGTGTGTGTGTGTGTGTGCGGTCGGTCGATCCAGCTCGAGGTTTTTCAGGCGAGTGCCCTCGAGCTTGAAGGTCGAAGACATTCGCTAAAAGGTCGTGTCAGTGGGACAGGCTCTTAAGGCAGACACCACATGTTTACTTCAACACTCGATCCCCTTTTTTTGCCATATTTAAGGGGGTTATAAACTTGGATCCCATGATCCATCAAAGCTGTTAAGGGTCATGCCATTAATTGTTGGTGTCTTGGTGTCACCGACAAACTTAAGGGCCTGTCCCACGAGCATGCGACTCCATGCAGCAAGCGCGACCTAAAGGGCATGTCCCATGAGCATGCGACTCCATGCGGCAAGCGCGACCTAACGTGGTCGCTTGAGCCATACGGCCTCGCGGGGCCGGTCCCACTTTCGATAGCCGGAGCCGTATGGAGTTGTGTGGAGCTGGTCCCGACATCGCGCGGGGCTCTGAAAAACTGACGGTGTTCTAAAATTCCGCGCGGCAACGGCCTGCCGGCCCGCAGACGCCTCGATGCCATACGCACCGCCTCGACGCCATACGCACATCTTGATGCCGTACGCACGTCTTGACGCTGCGCATGCCCGTCAGACTTCACTCGAACTTCACGTCACTCACTCGACCTCCGCGCAGCCCCCGCTTCCGGTTTGGTCGCGCTTGCCGCATGCAGGTCACATGCTGGTGGGACAGGCCCTTTACCAACCAACCAATCATATATGACATCCAAGTCATATATATATATCACAAAACACAACCAAACCATGCTGACTTTGTCCTATTTTATCATGTGCCTCCAAGTATCCTGAAACCTCATCCTTAGAGAACACTAACATTTTACTAGCCTTGGATGTGAGACTAACTGGCCTAACAGCCCTCTGAAACTATTCCAGGCTAGTGATTCTTGAAAAGTCATTACGAAAGGTCCACGGTTTTTGCAGCTACTTCCTTCACAACCATGGGGTGTAATCCACGTGGTCCAGTTGCCCTATTCTCCCTCAGCCCATCCCAAGCACCTTCTCCCCAGTAATGGCGACTACATTCACTTCTGCTCCCTGACTCTCTTAAATTTCTGGCATGTTGCTGGAGACTTCCATTGTCAACACTGATGCAAAAAAATGGATTTAGTTCAGCTGCCATTTCTTTATTCTCCATTACTACTTCTCCAGCATTGTTTTTCAAAGGTCCAATGACCATTCTTGCCTCTTTTACTCTTTATATATCTGAAAAACCTTCAGCCATCTGTGAATCCATTTGGCCAAGTCACTGTTAATTCTATGCATTTAACCTTTCGATTCAGCCTACCATAGGTGCAGCAGGCAGTAAAGAAAGCGAATGGCATGTTGGCTTTTAGCAAAAGGATTTGAGTATAGGAGCAGGGAGGTTCTACTGCAGTTGTACAGGGTCTTGTGTGAGACCACACCTGGAGTATTGCGTACAGTTTTTTTGGTCTCCAAATCTGAGGAAGGACATTATTGCCATAGAGGGAGTGCAGAGAAGGTTCACCAGACTGATTCCTGGGATGTCAGGACTGTCTTATGAAGAAAGACTGGATAGACTTGGTTTATACTCTCTAGAATTTAGGAGATTGAGAGCGGATCTTATAGAAACTTACAAAATTCTTAAGGGGTTGGACAGGCTAGATGCAGGAAGATTGCTCCCGATGTTGGGGGTCCAGGACAAGGGGTCACAGCTTAAGGATAAGGGGGAAATCTTTTAAAACCGAGATGAGAAGAACTTTTTTCACACAGAGAGTGGTGAATCTCTGGAACTCTCTGCCACAGAGGGTAGTTGAGGCCAGTTCATTGGCTATATTTAAGTTAGATGTGGCCCTTGTGGCTAAGGGGATCAGAGGGTATGGAGAGAAGGCAGGTACGGGATACTGAGTTGGATGATCAGCCATGATCATATTGAATGGCGGTGCAGGCTCGAAGGGCCGAATGGCCTACTCCTGCACCTAATTTCTATGTTTCTATGTTATCAAATGCCTTACATAAAATACATGTTGACACCATCCATTGCCCTACTGTTATTGATCACCTCTGTCACCTCCTCAATGGTCACATCAAGATGTCACAAAAGGGCACGGATGAGAAATTTGTTAGCTGTTGAGTTAGATGCAGAGGTGAACTTTGACGGAGGGTGATACAGTGTTTTAATGTTCAGGTGTATTTGTGGTTGATATGTACGTGTTATTGTGAAAATTAAGCTGATGGTTACATGTGACGCCACTCAACACTATCCCAGCATCATCAGTATTGAATCGTGTCATATGGTCGAGACCCTTCTTCTGACCCTTCTTGACCCGAAACATCACCCATTCCTTCTCTCCAGAGATACTGCCTGTCCCGCTGAGTTCCTCCAGCATGCGGCGTAAACCAGCATCTGCAGTTCCTTCCTACACAATGTTATGAGCAGTTTGATTCTCTCAGAGTGGGATGTAAGATTGTGGCTGGGACAGTTTTATTGCAGCATAAAATATATATTGCTTTCAGTCTTTTCACTATTTGTTTGGAAGATATTTCATCTTCAGGAAAATAAAGCAGGACTGGTACATTCCTGTACTCTCAATTGAAGGAATGTCGGCGAGTCTCTGGCGGGCCAAATAAATGCTTCAAAGACAACATCAAGAACAGTCTGAAGAAATTCCACATTACATCGAGCAACTGGGAGCACATTGCACTGGACAGATGCTCCTGGAGGAAATCCGTGCTGGAAGGAGTTGCACTTTACAAAATGGAACTACACCGTGTCACAGAGACAAAGCGACAGCTCTGTAAGGAGAGAGAGAAGGGGGCTCGACGACTACCACCCACCGCCAGTCTCCACTGCCCACGTTGCACCAAGGTGTGTGGATCGCGGATCGGCCTCTACAGACATCTGCAGACCCACAAGTAGACGACCCTATGGAGTGGAGAGGGTAGTTATATTAATTTCGAGTGACCGCCGATGATGATGGTTGTCGGGTGAAGTAATCGAATAATGCGGAGATTGGGGGGGATTGGGATTGTAGTTGAGGATGATGCTGCTGAGATAATGTTGTGTGTCGTCAGTGTACATTTGGAAAATACTTTGGTACACTTGATATTTATGGCTCACTTCCAACACACTTGCGAAGAACAAAACAGGGAATGCTGCAAATGCACAGCATCTGAATTTATATTTAAAAGTACAAAGATAGTGCAGCCCTTTTAATGGTGCACTATAATACAATTGTTGGCTCTGAAATGGCTCCATTCAAAACTTGCTATGTTTTTTCTTGCTCCGATTTCATCTAGTGGCCGAGGCAGTTGGGAATAGTGAAAGCTGGTTGATTTTAACTACTGTCATTGTGAAGGCTGGTTGACTTTAACCAGTGGACCATATTTAGATAGGAATGGTTCCTTAGTTTTCCGAATGAAGCACCCGGCTCTGCTTGGCCCCATCGAAAAGTAGACAATAGATAATAGGTGCAGGAGTAGACCATTCAGCCCATCGAGCCAGCTCTGCCATTCCATATGATCATGGCTGATCATCCACAATCAGTATCCCGTTTCTGCCTTCTCCCCATTTCCCCTGACTCCGCTATCTTTAAGATCTCTATCTAACTCTCTCTTGAAAGCATCCAGAGAACAGGCCTCCATCGCCTTCTGAGGCAGAGAATTCCACAGATTCACAATTCTCTGTGTGAAAAAGTTTTTCCTCATCTCTTTTCTAAATGGCTCGCCCCTTATTCTTAAACTGTGCCCACTGGTTCTGGACTCCCCCAACATCGGGAACATGTTTCTTGCCTCTAGCGTGTCCAAACCCTTAATAATCATATATGTTTCAATAAGATTCCCTCTCATCCTTCTAAATTACAGAGTGTACAAGCCCAGCTGCTCCATTCTATCAACATATGACAGTCCCGCCATCCCGGGAATTAACCTGCTGTAAGAAGTAAGAAGAATTTTCAAAGTTTCCCTTATTCCATGATGTTAACCTGGAGATCCCCCAAAAGGGCATCAAATATATATTTAAGAACTGATCTTCTCAGTCAAAAACAACAGAAGTCCAAGAAAGAAAGACAAAAGCAAAGTAATTAAGAAGATGAAAGAGTGGAGGTTTTGTTTGTTCGTTGCCAGAATACAGAACAATAAAAAGAATGGTAATGTGTAGGAAGGAACTGCAGATGCTGGTCTAAACTGAAGATAGGCATGCTGGAGTAACTCAGCGGGACAGGCAGCATCTCTGGATAGAAGGAATGGGTGACGTTTCGGGTTGAGACCCTTCCTCAGACTGACGGACATTGTTTCTTCATAACAATGATAACGTTCCTTCCAGCAGATATTGATATAACAACCTCACATTGCTAATGGGGGACTTGGTTCTGTAAAGTAAAGACCAATCAAGAATGCTTTGCAATAGATGAAGGCAGACTGAGGCGCAAAGTATCTAAAGAGCCAAAAACACAATGAAATATAAATTCTGACCCAAGCCAAAGGCATGCATGTACGACTCCCAAAATATCCACCAATGATTGTCACGTACATCTTAGTACATGCCTCTTGTTCTGAGTTGAGTAGAAAAAATACAGTATATAATACCCTTGAAATTGAAATAAGCAGCTCGGACTCAACTTACTTCACCAGAAGAGATCAACAGATGAACATCTTGTACACATTTATTTTATTGGAACGCCTTTGACGGTAAGTGACTGTTGCACAATTCTAATTAGAACACAGGAATAACATCATTTTAAGAAGCTACAAAGCCCACTATTAAGTTTATCATTTTGTTTCATTTTATTTTTGAAAATCTACTATCAGCATTACCTGAGACATACTCAGATGTGTTCCCTGTCGGAAATAATTAGTTTGATAGTAAGCTGCTAATGTAATTTATTTCCGTTGTATAAGGCAATTTTCTGGAAATTATGTAAAAATTCAGTTCTAAAGCATGTTAGACAAGTAAAGCGTTATATTTTCAATATTATTCACCTTGTGAATAGGCAGCTTTCCCCATCTCCATAGTTTCTCTTTTCTCCGAAATTAATGAATTTCAAATTTAAGAACACTTTGGCCAAATACCAGTTTGTGGCTGAGAATTACATTCAGTGACTTGTCCTTTAACTCCATGGGTCGTTGGTCCTTCACAAGATGAACCTTATCTCTGTGTGAAATATCCAATGTCTCTCAGCGAAACAGTTCTGAGATCAAATGTTGATGAGAGGAGGAACCCAACTAATTTGTGCCTCTGCTTGCCGTCAATTACAACAGAGAATTGAGCCTGTAATCTACTTTGCTGCAGTACTGAGGGAGCTGCTGTATTGTTGTGTACAGGTGAGATGTTAAGACTCTGTCTCCTCTTCCAGGTGCATTTGAAAGGTATTATGCCATGACTCAAAGAAGAGCAGTGACCTCTCTTGGGGCAATTTCTAGCTGCTCTCCCTTTAGATCACTCCCAGTGAGTGAGAGATTAGAGTCATACAGCGTGGCCCAAATTGCCAACATGTCCCTTCTATGATGCCTTTGTTTGGCCCATATCCCTCTAAAGCTGCCCTATCCATGTACTTCCATTCAGTTTGCCTGCACCTCCATATTCTGCCTCGGGGGTTCCAACTCCGGACCAGACCTCCCAGTTGTCTCATTATTTCTTAAACGATGTGATAATACCTGCCTCAACTACCCCCTCTGGCATCTCGTTCCAAACACCCACCACTTCTTTGTGTGGAAAAAGATACCCCTCAGGTTCCTATTAAATCTTTCCACCCCTCACCTTAAACCTATGTCCGCTGGTCCTCGATTCCCCGACTCTGAGCAAGTATGTGTATTTCTGTGTGGATATGATCAAGTTTATTTGTCCTGCCATGCACACTCATATTGCCAGTCAGGCATCCATGAGGTCTTAGACAGACACAACAATAGACAAAAGGCAATGGACAATAGGTGCAGGAGTAGGCCATTCGGCCCTTCGAGCCAGCACCGCCATTCAATGTGATCATGGCTGATCATCCACAATCAGTACCCCGTTCCTGCCTTCTCCCCCTATCCCCTGACTCCGCTAATCTTAAGAGCCCTATGTAGCTCTCTCTTGAAAGCATCCAGAGAACCTGCCTCCACTGCCCTCTGAGACAGAGAATTCCACAAACTCACCACTCTTTGTGAGAAAACAAGCTGGAGTAACTCAGCGGGTCAGACAGCATCTCTGGAGAAAGGAAATTGGTGACGTTATGGGTTGAGACCCTTCTTCCAAACCTCCTGTAAAAATAAAAATAAAATAAATGACAGTGGTCGAGGAAGAAACAGAGGGCTTTAAGGCCTTTGTAGTGGGAAAAGGGGTGCAGAGTGACTGCACTTAGAAGAAGGTTCATGACCCGAGAGGTCACCCATTCCTTTTCTCCCGAGACGCTGTCTGACCCGCTAAGTTACTCCAGCTTTTTGTGTCTATCTTCGGTTTAAACCAGCATCTGCAGTTCCTTCCTACACACCCTTGGGACTGTGCAGGTGTTTAACACTGTCTTCAGTGTGTGACTGCACTGTTTCAAAGTTTCAGCACTATAGTAAGAACTTAAGTTGCTGCAACAGCTGTGAAGGGATCTGGAAATAAACATATAGAGGATGGGAGGAATGTTCCAAGAGGAAAATTTGCACTTCATATTTTAGAATTAAAAAAAGTCTGCTTAGATCATTTTTAAAGCCAGGCTGCTGATGGAAATCTTGTTCCTCACAAGTGCCAATTTTGTAGCAAATGTAAACTGGAGAAGACGGGATCTTGATACTTTTCCTCAGTGTTTCGTTGCCAAATACTTGCCGGGGTGGCTTACAATATAGCAATACAATTCCAATAGAATAGAATAGAATAGAATGCTTTTTATTGTCATTCAAACAGCTTGGTTTGAACCAAATTGCATTTCTACAGTCTTAACGTTACAAAAAAAACCCAAGACACACACTTAACTAGGGGCGCTGCACTGGCAGCAGCCTCTACCTACAGCCTGTATGTCATTTCTATCTTTTTTATTATTTTTAGTTAGTCTAAAGTCTGTTTTAGGGGGAAACTTTTACTTTTCTATGTGGGGGAGGGGGGCAGGGTAAGGGGGAAACCGTCTCCAAGTCTCTTCCTGGCGGGGACACGACTATTTCTCCGAGTCGCGTCCTCGCCCCCCACCTCGCGGCCTACCAGCTGGATCGGAGCGGCCTTTCCTGCCGGGGACCGGGAACCGGACCAGGGCTGCTACAGCGGCGGCGCAGCGCTGGAGTCACCGCGGAGCGGGCGATGCCTACCTGGGTCGCCGTTTGGAGCTCCGGAGCGTTGGGCCGTTGCTCCAACATCGTGGAGCTCTGGTGCGGAGAGCTTCCAACGCGGGCGGCGCTGACCGCCATCGTGGAGTCCTGGGGCGCCTTGTAGAGGGTCTCCAGCAGCAGTCTCCACCCGGCGCGGCCTACGGACATTGGAAGCCGAACTCCGGTAGGAGGGGGCCGACTCTGGTGTCCACGCCGCTGAGGACGTCCCGCAGCCCCGACGTCGGACTGGTATCATCCCGGCGAGCGGTCCTGGTCATCGGGCCGCCCGTAGCTGCAACTGCGGAGGGCTTGGGGAGACCCTGACCACGGGGAACAGTGGAGGAAGAAGACTGACTTTGGTGCCTTCCCACACAGTGGGAAACTTTGATTCTGCTGTGTGGGGATGTTTTGTGTTAAATTCTATAGTGTGTTGAGTCCTGTTTATTTTTATTGTATGGCTGTATGGGAATTCATTTCACTGTGCCATCTGGCACATGTGACAATTAAATCTATCTTGTATCTTGTATCTTGTATCTAACACAATTTACACAAACATCCATCGCAGCGAATCTCCAACATCTCCTCACTGTGATGGAAGGCACAAGTCTTATCTCTTCCCTTTGTTCACAGCATTTATAGGATTAAACACGGAATACACCATAATAACTGAATGCTGCTAATGCAAGTGAAACTCTTGCAGAGAATTTTAATTAAAAATAAAATAACCGGATCAATAAACTTTGGAAATGTTATTTTGATTTTTTTTTAATTTTCATTTTATTCTCTATTCCCTGGCTTTTACTGGGTTCTCTCAAGAACCAAATGAATGAGTGCTCTAGAAAGGAGCCAAATCAAGTTGGTTTCAGTTCAGTTTAGTTTATTGTCACGTGTGCCTAGGTATAGTGAAAAGCTTTTGTTGCGAGCTATCCAGTCAGCAGAAAGACAATACATGATTACAATCGAGCCATTTACAGTGGACAGATAAGCAAATAATGTTTAGTTCAAGGTAAAGCCTACAAAATCCAGTCAAGGATAGTCCGAGGGTCAACAATGAGGGGGACAGTAGTTCAGTGCTGCTCTCTGGTTGTGGTGGGATGGTTCAGTTGCCTGATAACAGCTGGGGAAGAAACTGCGTGTTTAAGAAGGAACTGCAGATGCTGGAAAATCGAAGGTAGACAAAAGTGCTGGAGAAACTCAGCGGGTTCAGCAGCATCTATGGAGCGAAGGAAATAGGCAACGTTTCGGGCCGAAACCCTTCTTCTTCAGAAACTGCGTTTTCACTCTTCTGTACCTTTTGCCCAATGGGAGAGGGGAGAAGAGGGAGTGGCCAGACTGCGACTCGTCCTTCATTGCCGAGTATGAATGGAAGGGAGGTTGGTTTGTGTGATGGTCTGGGCTGCGTCCCCAATTCACTACAATTACTTGCTGTCATAGAGTCATATTGTCATAGAGTGATACAGTGTGGAAACAGGCCCTTCGGCCTAACTCGCCCACACTGGCCAACAATGTCCCAGCTACCCTAGTCCCACTTGCCTGCTCTTGGTCCATAACCCTCCAAACCTGTCCTATCCATGTACCTGTCCAACTGTTTCTTAAACAATGGGATAGTCCCAGCCTCAACTACATCCTCTGGCAGCTCTCCTAGATCCCTCTGCTCTACAACACTACCCAGAGGACTACCATTTACTGTGTAGGTCCTGCCCTTGTTCAATGTCCCAAAAGGCAACACCTCACACTTCTCTGAATTAAATTCCATCAACCATTCCTCTGCCCACCTGGCCAATCGATCCAGATCCTGCTGCAATCGTTCACAACCATCTTCACTGTCTGCAAAACCACTACCTTTTGTACTGTCTTGGACAGAGCTGCTCCCAAACCATGCTGTGATGCATCCCGATTCAGGTTACCACCCATGGTCACCATCTGCAGCCTCTGCCTGCCATATACGCTGGGCAGGGTGCATAGTGTGAAAGAGTTGACTCCTCAGCCCTGGGAGTTAGATGTCGAGGTCTAGCAGCTCCTCAGCAATGAATGGGTCTCAGCCAGTTCTGAGGCTCTGCCCAGTTGCCAATTGAAAGGAGGCATCTCCAAAGTATTTGGTATGGCAGTAAGGGAGACAGCTGGAGGTCAGATGACAATGCATCTAATCTCTTTCTGTATCATAGTCATTGAGTGATACAGTGTGGAAACAGGCACTTCAGCCCAACTTTACCACACCGGCCAACATGTCCCAGCTACACTAGTCTCACCTGCCTGTGCTTGGTCCATATCCCCCCAAACCTGTCCTACCCCCTGTACAGGGTCTTGGTGTACCACACCTGGAGTATTGCGTACAGTTTTGGTCTCCAAATCTGAGGAAGGACATTATTGCCATAGAGGGAGTGCAGAGACGGTTCACCAGACTGATTCCTGGGATGCTCAGGACTGTCTTATGAAGAAAGTCTGGATATACTTGGTTTATACTCTCTAGAATTTAGGAGATTGAGAGGGGATCTTATAGAAACTTACAAAATTCTTTAGGGGTTGGACAGGCTAGATGCAGGAAGATTGCTCATGTGGTTGGGGGTGTCCAGGAGCTCAAGGGGTCACAGCTTAAGGATAAAGCGGAAATCCTTTAAAACCGAGATGAGAAGAACTTTTTTCACGCAGAGTGGTGAATCTCTGGAACTCTCTGCCACAGAGGGTAGTTGAGGCCACAGTTCATTGGCTATATTTAAGAGGGAGTTAGATGTGGCCCTTGCACTAACTACCTGAGCGGAGCAGCCAGGCGCACTTCGTATCTGGCGCCTTAGGTGACATAGATAGCTGGGGCCATATCCCAGTTTAGTGTCTACCTATCACTTGCTAGCTCTTGCCCTGCCCCTTCCCCTCACCTCTTTCTCTCAACTATTTCCCCTTCACTCCATCATTCTGAAGCAAGATCCTAACCTGAAACATCATCTGTCTGTTTCCCCCCATAGATGCTGCCTGACCCACTGACTTCATCCAGCAGTTTACGTTTTGCTCCAAATTCAACTTTCTAGAGTCTATTGTGGCTCCATTGTACATGTCTGTTCCAAAATCTCCTCAAAGTATCAATTCAATTCAATTCAATTCATTCCAATTCAATGAACTTTATTTTTCCGTTAGGAAATTTGGT